>NC_051177.1:107042791-107078127 GCF_013339695.2 Rhipicephalus sanguineus | reverse complement strand
ACCGGATGCACGCGCCTGTCAATGGTAATGACAGGACGGCGCGCACTGTACCATTGTGAAGGCTTGCCGCTGTTTGGGTTTCATTTGACGCAGATAGTACATTATTGTTTTTGCCTGATTAAGTGCGCTGCTCTGAAAGCTTTCACACCCATTTAACTCTTTCCCTGGAGAGTTTTTTTTGGCCAAAATCGATACAAAAATACCCATATTTTTTATTTGGCTGGTTGATTCTAAGTGTCCTGAAACAACTAAAAAACGCCAGGCCTGCGCTGAAACCGCAGCACAGTCACAGCGAAAGCTGGAAGAGCGCCGTTTCTAGAGCCCGTTGTAAGCTCTCTTGGGGCTACAATACAACTAGACTAGAAAGGTACCCACTACGCCATAAATCACAATTTTTGTGAAGTTGGGAAGCACCTACTAAGCCATTATTCGTCATTCTGCGGAGAAGCGAGGCACCAGCTACACGTCTGTAAGGCATTATGTGCACTTTGTTGACGCGACGACTGATGACGATGAAGAATTATGGTTCAGCCATTTGTAATGGGTTGGAAGCTTTAAACGGCCCACCAGTTATGTAATTTGCATTGGGTGACGCCCGCTCGCTATTTCCCTCTCCCGTCATGCTGTATAACATACGTTGACGTGGGAGAGAGACGGGGGGGGGGGGGCGAATAACTTTACTGAGACCCTGAGGAAATGGATCATGCGCTCATGGGCTTCCTTGCCAACCAATCCAAGTGCACTTGCGAGGAACCCACTACGCTATAAAGCATTGTAATTTTACTGAGACCCCGAGGAAATGGATCTGCGCTTATAGGCTTCCTTGGCAACCAATACAAGTGCACTTGCGAGGAACCCACTACGCTCTAAATCATTCTAATCTTTGAGATGTAGGGCAGCAGGCACTGTGCCATTTTTCGTTATTTTACGGAGATCCTGGTACCTGCTAAACGCATGTAAGTCATTATGCGCACTTTGTTGATGCTGTGCCTGATGACGACGAAGAATTATGGCAGAGATCTTTGTAATGGGTTGGAAGCATTTCACAACCTACTCGTTGCGCAATTCGCATTGTGTGACGCCTCGTTACAGAATTCGCGTTGTGCGACGCTTGGTGCTTATTTTACTCTTCTACCACGCTATATTGCATATGCTAATGTGGTTCCTTCCCGACATGAAGCCTGTATAGGACGTTTTTCCAAAGCAGTTTCAAGCACCGGCATGGCTCAGAGGTTGAATACTGGGCTCCCACGCAGAGGGCCCAGGTTCGAGCCTCGTTCCATCCTGGAATTTTTTTCTGATTTCGTTTTTTTTCTTATTTCGATCGATACTGGTTACGGACACCGGCGGCGGCGGCGGCGGCGGCGGACAACTACGGCGCCAAAAACGGCCGGTGAAATGATCTCATAACAGCTTTCGCTGTAAAAAATTATTCAAGGACACTTTATTAGCATTATACATGCGACGTATTTTTTGTATGTTATAAAATATGCAGATGATTGACTTCACCGCACTGCACCACGGAAAGCACCCTAACATCTCCAGCTTTCAGTGCAGAAAATGTCTCTTTGAAATTTGAAATGTAAAGCGCAATTGGACTAGCGAGTCCTTGAAAACAAACCTTTAACGTGCTGGTAGGCGTTTGGTTACATCTAACGGCGTCCTCTGTCGACGTATTGAGGCACGATCGTCATCCGAATCCAGCAGTTTAGAGAAACTATGCTGCTTTTTGTAGTCACTGCCGCATTCACAGGAGAACTGCAATTCTTCATTTCACAACACTTCGGCAAACAAGCACTCTTTTTTTTTTTTTTGAATGGAGCTGTTGCAAGCAAGCACGCACCTCTCGCGCACAGAGGAGGATGCCATTTTCTAATTCCAGTTGCCAGAATCAAGCCCTTCCTTGACTAAAATGCATGTTTTGAGAGTGTTTTTAAATTTTTTACTGTGCCATCTGTTGAAGCCAAAGAGAAGACAGCTAATTGAATCAGGGTAGCTTAACTGCGGCGCCTTCAAATGCTTGTTTCAGGGTGGACGAGCCTAGCTCGTCTTTGGTGTGAGCGGTACGGTACAAATTGTGTGGACGAGCTCAGCTCATCTTTGGTAAGGAAAGGGTTAAACCATCGGGTAGATTCCAGTAAATTCACAGTAGAGATGGAGCAGATTAGAAATTAACATTCTTTTGGATGAGTTGGCAAACAGGAACAACAGAACACTGCATTCCTTCAGTGTTTACAGAAAGGATACACAGGGACTGGTACCTGAGCTTAATGTCTGCCCATCTGTGCATAATGTCTGCATTTGGCAGAGGTCAGCAGTTGCCCCTCTTGGACCGTTTACAGTCGCATTTGCACGAAACCTGAAGACCTGACTTCCTAAATGTACAAAACTCAAAAGTACTTTTCGACAAATAGTTCCACTCTTGAGTACATGAAAACTGTGGAACACTGTTTGTCCAAACCCTCCTGGCCTGCCAGTATCTGACAGAAGTAATGCGCTTCTTACATGCCAGGGTAAGTGAGACCTCATGACGCGTACAGTGTAATTATGATGTTGGGGCTGCTAACCTTCCTGCGTACAAACTTGGGCAAGGGCTCATATGGGGAAAAGACAAGCTGCCAAAAGAAGTCCTTACAGGCATTTTCTGCAAGATTCCCTGAGCAGACTGGGCGAGTGTCTACACCAGGGAGACTTACACAGCAGCTGCACCAACTTCATAACAATGTCGATAAGAAAAAGATGACGGAGCACGCAAGAAACAACTGAGCACAATACAGACTGGGTGAATTGTATATAGTACAATTGGCCAGTAAAGAAAATGGAAGTCATGTTTGTATCTGAAATCCTTTGAGATACAAGCGCTTTTCTGTTGTACTTTCTTCCATTACGATCAATGCAATCGTGTTGCCCTTTTTTGCTGGTGCCCTCGAAGGCTGTGCACATATGAGCTTAGAAGCTCCCATGATTCCAAGTCTCTTCATGGGATTAATTTTAGTGTCAGTTTCACCGGCATTGTTGAACTTGATGCGGTAATCGTGTTTCTCACAATAATGGTTGAGAGCATCGCGCTCTGAACAACACCCACTTTGGAGGATTGGCTTAAGAAATGGATAGGCTAACAGAAATGGACTTATATAATTTGTGTGATTGTTAAAAAAAAAGTTATTATAATCAGTATGAATTAATAATGGTTATTTCAAAATTTAGATCAAAATGAAGGGACAATGGGGCAGCACTAGAATGAATACAAAGGACAAGAAGACAGGACATGCGCTTTGTCCTGTCTTCTCGTCCTTTGTATTCGTCCTAGCGCTGCCCCCTTGTCCCTTCATTATGAACCCAAACCAACTCGCCTACCTATTTGTGATTCTGTTAGATCAGATGTGATTCTGTTAGATCTTGATTCAGTAAAAGATTAATTGAATTTTAACTAAAAGGACCATATTAATCTAATTAATGCTGAAGGGCCTCAAAACCAGCTTCACTATTTTTAACATTTCAAGTAAATGTGTGCTTCGAGTTCAAACTTTTGCAACGATAAACAATGCCAAACATAGCCACGGAATAAAAAACAATCTTGTGCTCCTCTTTGGGCCTTTCGGTATCCCCAGAGTTGGTAGTGACGTGACCAGAAAATCTGGTCGTGTCAGCAGCTGAGAAAACCTGTTTGTCTGCCTGCAGGTATGCATATTCGCTGCTTATCCTTCTCGCACGGTGAGGAGAAATACTTGCCCAGGAGGAGAGATAAGTTAACGAATGGAGTGTAGTGCATGAAAGAGTGAAACGAGGGAGGGCTGCATTTTGATCATACGCATGTAACTCCGCTAATAGAGCAGCATTTCAGAAAATTCTCGTGGCCACATGTTCACTGTAGTAAGGCAGAGTGACCGCGACTGGTATGCAGGAAACACGACTCGTGTAAAGGAAGTGAGGAAATTTGAAGTAAGGCACGTTGAAGCAGAATATCTTAGGAAAAAAAATTGCTAGTCATGTGATATATACAGCTACACAGGTTATTTCTTGTATGCTATGCGTAAAGAACACTTCCAGGTTTAACAAAATAATTCAAGCATCCTTATCACTTTGTTAGATCGAGTTTTCACTGTAATCACTCAGTTCTTCTGTACCTGTTACATTCATAATATGAAAGTTAGCGAAAGTTAGTTTGCCTAAAATAACCTTGCTCATTCTTGTTTCAATTGGGAAAAGTTTATTACCTGTTATAGGGAACAGAGTAAGGCACAAGGATGTCTTGTGGGCTAAGCAGGCATATAGATGACTGTCCAATCTAGCATGCAAGAACAACTGATTTATTCTCTCGAGGTGTTTTCTCAAGGAGCCTTAGCAATACACAGGGCCGCAACCAAATGGAGCTGAAAGCAAGACAATGGCTCCACAAAATATGACACCCCCCGGTCCCCTTAGAGAAAATAATGCAAATGAAAAAAATGTACATGTTTGCTGTTGGGACATACAGAGGTGATGTTCTCAAACAGATGGTTCTGGCACCCACTTGTTTTTAACACACCCTAATTCAACATAAACCAATTTTAAGCTGGGAAAAAATGCAGCATATGCCTCCTATTTTTAAACCAGAAAAAAATGCAGCACACAGAGTTTATGACTTGACATATCCTGATACGTAATATTTATTTTCACCATTCTCACACATGAACTGCATGCTTTTTAAATAAGTCTGCAGCTATCATGCCTCAACTTCACCAATTCAACCTTTGATGCATGCAATATTCAGAATATGAAGGACACATTTCATGATCTGTTGTGGCAAAATTTATACCTAAAGCTTTTTAAATGAGCTTTCCTATTAAACCAGCACATTACTGTCGCCACTCTTTATACATTACATGGGAACTGTTTGGTCACCACCTTGTTGATTGCTTTACTGCTTTTGTGAGTGCTACAAACACAGTTTTGGTCGAGTAGTGAATTGTAATGCGTGTGGAATTTTCAGACCTGTTTGCTTGAAGAAATGCTGCACCCTGTAGCTGAGTAACTATGCTACTCATGTTATTTACATTCTGCTTAAATATCAGTGCTTGAAATGTGATAAGCATGTTATATCTGTTAGGACTCTAACCACTTTTTGCAGGTTGCACAGCCACCTCATAACTGTTCCGTTGGCAATAGATTTCAGTATTTGTGTCCTGTGTGAAAATTTCGTCTAAAATAAAATTCACTTTTGCTTTATTTCAGATGGTTCGAGTTCCACACGGAGAATCCTGAAGCTAATTCTTCCAAGGCAGAGTGGGGCATGCTGAAAGTTATCAGAAGGCCGAAAGAATAAATTGGTGGTTCATCTGCATGTACAACCATCGTCAAGTGTTATCATGTACTGTTTTTTGCAGCTGCATAATATTAAACAGTCCGAGTCTGCCCCAGCAGCCCATATGGGTAACAGATGTTTTGATTAAGACTTCTTTTATGATGTCTCTGAAAGTAAGGCAGTATGCATTCAATGAATTCGAATTATTTCATAAACATGGCCTCATGTGGTTGGATAAACCAGTTGCATAAATTGATGTGACATTTCCAGTAATGACAATTAAATTCCCTGTGAGATTCACACACTAGTTTTCTCACGCAATTGACTGGGTGGCAGTGTAAGGAACCACCACAGTTCTCGAAGTGGCTGACACCAACAAAATTTCCATAAGTACCAGTGAAACATGGCTTATTATTTGATGGCAACACTGTTCCTCAGATGTGCACCGTAGAGTAGCCCTAGGTCCCTGTCTTTATATGTTTAATATGCTACACTGCCCAGGTGCAGCAATATATGACACCCAAAATATCACAACGACGGTAAATCGTGCTGTCTCTGTGTGTTCGTCCGTCTTTTCCGCTGTTATTTTATGATTACGACCCAAAATATAAAAAGCTGATATATGGGCATATAAAAATTTGCCAGATATGGCCATATATGACATTATATAGGGATCCCATATATGGGTATATTAAAAATTGGGCAGATATGGACTTATATGGCCATATAAGGCCATATATGAGGGCCCATATATGGGTATATTAAAAATTGGGCAGATATGGCCTTATATGGCCATATAAGTCCATATCTGCCCAATTTTTAATATACCCATATATGGCTTTTTTTATATAAGTCCATATATGGGATTTTTGTAAGGGCACCCTCACATCACTCCTCCCCACCCTAAATTTCCTTCCCACACCCTTGCTATGCTGTACTATGCCTAAATATGCTATGCTAGGAGCTGCTCGAAACGCACCCGCTTTCTGCGGCGAATACCCGCGGAGTTTTCTGCAACGCCGACCATACTCCGAGCCCCAACACCTCCGCTGTGGATGTCTGACCGACACCACCAAACAGTCGCATTGCTATTTAGATTGACACCACTGGTGCGGACACATTGATCCGATGATGCCAGTAATACTATGCATCTTCAGGAATGGTTCTTTGTACACGTGTATGTGCATGTGTGTGAGTGCGTGTGGCTGTGTGTGTGTGTGTGTGTGCGTGTAGTGTGTATGTAGCAGATATGCCGGTCGTTTAGATCTTTTTGATGAGTACTGCGAAACACAAACGAAAAGCAACACAAACGACACCAAATCGAGCTAAAACATGACAACATACCCTCGTGGTAGGTTGAATGGCGCCGCAACTTTCCAGCGGAACATTTCCCATATGGTGGCCATTGTGAGTGGCATGCGCTTGTGGTCCTCCCAGCAGGGTGAACGACTGCGTCCCACCACGCGGTCAATCTCCCTTTGCAGCTCCGCCTGTAGATCGTCGGCACGACTTGCGAGGTTGAGTAGGTTCCAATGCAGGTACACGTTAGTGCTGGTCGCTGAGCCCAGCACTATGTCGCACATATTACCAGCGAGGTTGTCCACTGCGCAGCACAGTGAAAAACACTATTTTCGACACTTTTTTTTTAATGCGACGCTCCTGCACCCGAATGCCGTTTTGTAATAATTGTCTTTACTCTAAGCGGTGTCTTATTGGTCTCGTGTCACCCCTACCACACCGTCTGAATAGAATCGGTATGTTTCCTGCTTAGATTGTCAACAACATTATCTGTAAACTGATGCATACAAAAGAACACGCACATAAATACATGTGTGTGTGTGTGAGGATGTGGAGGGTTCTCGGTCGGGGTGGACTTGTTGGCTCACTGCTAACGTTTTATTGTGGGTAACAAGGCTTTGCACTAGCTGTGCGACTGTCTTTTTATCGCTTGGCTATACACTTTGGGGGAGCAAACTTTCCTGAAGAATGCAACAGGGGTCATTAAAAATCTTGATAGACATTTCACGTTCTTAAAGATGCACGCATGCAACCGTATCTATGTTTCGGGCCAAGTATCTCTCAACACAAGGGGATACAATTATCGCGCGCTCGTATATTACCAGCCCTATAATGACACAGTGTTCGCGATAGATCGTTGCGCCAGACGTCCCTGTTGACCATATTACAAGAAATTCTATAGCAAAAAAAAAGCACAATGGCGATTCTTCACGAAGCACAAAATGATAACCAATGAAATTTTTAAGTACTTTTGTGCTAAGCGCGTAGAAAAAACAATAGCAAGTTAAAGGGAACGGTACAATAACACCTGAAATAAGTTTATGCTTAGAATAAGTGGCATGTGCTTTTTGTGATCATTGCTATTGTCATTGGTGTTATTATCGTCATCATCAACCGATCAATATCTCCTTCAAGAAAGAAGCCCCTCTAGACATTTCACTATAGGTATCGTTTACGCAAGCTCACCCCTACTGCCTGCAAGTCTTCTAGTTTAATCCCAGCAGTTCTTTTGCCCTCAACAGCGCTAGGCATCTAGTCGGTATCCCAGGAACGACTTCGAATCTCCCATTTGACCCGACTGCCTGTCTGCACTAACTGAAAGGCTAATTAAAATAATTTGTTCAATTGCTGCAGTAATTCGTGACTCTAGGCATTTTAACGTCTGCTGTTACTGAAAAAAAAACAATTACGAAAGAAGCGAGCAATTATTTTATGTACCTTATTTTTGAGAATTTTCGGACCCATTTTTTGAAACACGCTGTATACTGTGCTTCCCACTTCTTGCTCTTAATGCCTTCCACCTTCAGTTTCTCTTAATCTACATAGTTCGCTGTCATTTTTTTTTGCATTTCTCGTTAAGCAGTCGTTAAGACCTATCGGTTTCTATTTTTTTTACCTGCAAGTTAGTGCTTCGTACATCGCTACCTGTAAACTAGAATAATTGTACACTTTTCTTTTTCCAGAAAAGCAGTGAGCAGTCGGTAGTGATTTCGCTATTTTCTCTATATGGGTACTAACTCATTTGCATTCATTTGGCAATATGGTTCTCAGGTATGGCCCTTTTATGACTAATTGTCCAATAGGTAAATGCAATAGGCAAAGCGCTTGCCCTGCGTGTATCACTGCTTCGCCCCCATGTTTTTCACGCTTCAAAAGCATGAACTGATTCCAAGTAGGACAAATGGCTGTGTTGTTAAAGTATATTCTATTGGTCAGCATATAGGAGATAATTGTCATTCGGGAATTCTCGTCTTCGTCAGAAGGGCTCGGACGTTACAAAGACCCAGAAATCAAAGTTACCTCGCGTAAAGACTGACGATGGTATTCTATGAAATCGGACGTCTATGGTGATAGCAGCCTTCGCTGCTGTGTTCAGCTGTGGCGCCCCGGCTACTTCAATGTATGACAAAAATTTGCTTAAGTGTGTCACATTTTATAAAATAAAGGCCCATGATTCCGACAAATAACCTGTTCTTCAATAGGACAACCTTAATCTGAGTCAACCTTCATCTAAGTTTGTGCTGCTTAGCCCATTACAGACAAAAGAGCTGCGAGCAGTTAACGCTTCGAATTTCTGCCTCAATAAAGTTTTGCAAAACCAATTATCACCCAGAATTTTATTTATAGCATACGCAGTTACTCAACTATTCGCAATTTCAATGCTGTAAAATGTGGCGCCGTGTCCTGATCAGCCACTTTCTAATCCAGTCAGACAGAAACAACTTTTTGTTTCTCAACTATCCATGTCTGCACAGCGTGCTTCGCTCCACGATCAATCCACGTAATATGGCTCCCCTTTCTGTCGGTTTAAAATATAAGTAAAATGCAAGACGTTGCCCAACATTTAGTGTACTACCCTGCACTAGGGAGCTGTAATTTACCCTGAGAGAGTAAAATACACCGTGGAACAAGAGAGCGTTGTTCAAATAACAAATTGTGTTACCTGTGAAGTACGGATTGTTATTTTTCTCCGCTTCGCGCATTTTCGCTTTGTAGATGTCAACGTAGCTCTTGTCACGTTCCCCCATGTTACTGCCTTCATTAAGAGCAATTAGATCTCTGCAACAAGAAATCAAACAGGGTTCGCACTAGCGTACATTCTTCAATTCTTCTATTTAACACATATTCTTTACGATGTCTAATATTTATTTCTTAAATGAAGACTTCAGCACCATTAATGTTAGGCTAAGAAATACTGATACTGTGTGGTGGGAAAAGCGTTTTACATCTTTTATCTTCGGAAAGCTACGCATTTTTTTAAAGACTACACAGCTCACCCGCCATGTCACACTTGCATGATCACCAGCAATCTCTCACACGAAAACTGCGGCTCCTATTTGCGCTAATATTCTACCTTCGGGCTAGTCCTCATAAGGCAGTCCACTGATCGCTGATCTGTTACGGGGTGTCGGTCGCGGTTCGGGCGGTAGTGTTTTTGTGATTTTTCTTTCGACTTCCAACCTTTTCTGATCTTATTGTACTGAGAGTACCTGATGTCTCTCTCTTCTCCAGGTCAGAGGACTTTCCTCTGGACGGCCTCTCTTCCCACTAATGACATGCCTATAGAGGCTTTTTTGCGCAGTGGTATCCACAGCGTTCCTGTTGCTCTAGTGCCGACCAATGGGGGATTAATCCGAGTGAAGAATCCGAAGGTCATTCAGGAGGAACTGCGGAAAGCAACCTCACACTACCAGAGTATCACCGATGTTCGACAGTTTGGCAGGGGTGGTATTCTGTGTTGCTCGCCGGACCAAGCCTGTGTATCCGACCTGTTAAAGTGCACATCGTTTGCATCCCATCCGGTGAGCCCATTTATTCCTGCTCATCTCGCTTGCGTTAAAGGCTTAGTTCGTGGAGTTGACTCGAGCCTGTGCGCTTCAGAGGTCTTGGAAATGTTTTCTGCTGCCGGGGCCATATCAGTGTATCGATGTTCAAGAGTATCTGACAATCAAAGAGTCCCCACAGAATCAGTCATTGTGACATTTGCCGGCATAAATAGGCCCACAGAGATTAAGGCGTGGCCCTTAATATATAGAGTTGAGGCACTTGCTCCCCGTCCACTGCAATGCGTTCAGTGTTGGCGATATGGTCACTCCATTAAGGGATGCCGATCATCTCCTCGATGCCGCATATGCGGAGAAGACCATGACACTAAAACATGTGCTTCTCAGAGCGAAAGATGCTGTCTGTGTCAAGGTTCCCACCCAGCCGATCATTCAAACTGCCTAGCGAGAGTTCAAGAGCTTCAAATTTTAGAAATTATAGAAAGGAAGCGATGCTCACGCCGCGAAGCTCGAGCTATAGTATTAGAGAGATCCTGCGGATATGCTGAAGCTGCTGCTCGTCATTCGCAAGCCATGGATACAACTATAGGCGAGGTTGTAGCCGCTGCGGTTGAGAAGGCAATGTCGAAAGTACTGAGCGCACTTTTTGAAAATCTTTCAGAGACAATTGGACAAGTTATGACAGATCATATGACACAAATCTTGAAAGTTGCAGGGCGCACTGCACTTCATACAGGCGTCATGCCCAACCATGAGGAACTAACAGAGGATCCTGTGATAGAAGCCGTATCTGGCGCTTCTGATGACAATGAGACTACAACATCTCGTTTCGAACAGGAGGGTGGTAGTATCTCGGAGACCACGTCCGAAAGCTTAGAAAGTATGGATTTGGACATTAGAGCCACTAAGCGTCGAGCTGCCCCTTACTCCCCGAAATCCGTTCTCTTACATAGACTGAAAACAAAAAATGTCAAGATCACAGTCCATCGAAGAAGGAAGATTTCTTAAAAGACAGCATTCTCCAGAAAGCTGTTGAAACTGCTGGTTTACAGTCAACATAGGTTCATTAAAAGTACTACAGTGGAATTGCCGATCAATTTTTTCCGCAGCAACTGATTTGTTACACCTTTGTGCAGAACTTTCTCCAGATTTAGTTCTATTGCAAGAAACCTGGCTTTCTACAGAAAAAAGTTTCAATCTAAATAACTACCATTGCTTTCGTTTGGATCGCCCTTCTTGTCGAGGGGGCTTAGCGTGTTTTATCTCTAAAAACATCTGTCATAAAGCGAAGATTACCCACCATTCCATATCTACAGAAAGTGAAATATTGGCAGTAGACGTAAATATTCCTGGCTGGACACCGTTTTCCATAGTCAATGTATATTTTCCTGCAGGCGTTACGAGTACTAATTCTCTGGATTCCGCACTAGCAGCATGCAGAAAGAACATAATAATAGCAGGAGATTTTAACTCTCACCACATATCGTGGGGTTACCGATCCGATGCCGGTGGTAAACGGCTGCTAGAATGGTCCAGCTTGAATGGTCTTCAGTGTGTGAATTCCAGAACCCCTACTTATGTATCTGGCCTATCACGTTCTGTCATAGACCTGACCTTTTCAAGCTCCGGTTGCATCATTTCGTCTTGGTCTGCCGTCACTTCGGCCACAAACAGTGATCACCAACCAATATTTTTTGAAATAGCGTGCCCACTTACGTCATTAAGCAAATGTGTTCGCAATTATGTCAATTACAACAAATTTAAAGATTCATTACGGTCACTCTTAAACAAGCAAACAGGACTAAGTGACCAAGTAAAGGCACTTAATTTCTGTCAACTATTAGGAGATAGTATGAAAAAAGCTCAATTCAGTGTGCAGTCAACTAAAGGCGGCGCTCATGCGCCATGGTGGAATCCTGACTGCGATCGCGACTACAGGCGACGTAAAGCAGCTTGGAAAAAATTACTTTACAACCAGTGTCCACGTAACTGGAAAGATTATAAATATGCTGCTGCTACATTTAAACAGACTATTAGCAAAGCCAAAGAAGATTATAACTCCAAACGATACAGGTATATGTCAGAGACAAAAAATAAGAAAGCATTATTTAGGTTTCTGAGACACAAAAAGATTGTTCCCCCACCAATAAATTTAGAATCAGCTTGTTTATCAGCCGTAGAATTGGTTCAGTCACTGGAAACAGTTGCGAAAGGATTGGAGTGTCGCTTCACATCGGTGTTACCCTACCATTTGTCTGTTACAGAAAAAGCCAACGAATATAAGGCAGCGACCTTAGAAGAAATAACGGAAGTAGTAAAGTCACTGCCAGGCTCAGCACCGGGCCCAGATAATATAACTGCAGCCATGATAAAAATTATGTTTGATTTATCTCCCATCGATCTCTGTAACTTTCTAAATTTTTCTATAGAAAATGCCTGGATTCACCCAGAGTGGAAAGTTGCCAAAGTAGTACCGCTGCTTAAAAAACAGGGCGCTGGTTATGCAATAGATAACATTTGGCCTATTTCCCTCACGTCGAACCTCGTAAAACTAATAGAGCGATTATTATATAGACATCTTGAAGAATGGATTGAAGCAAAACATATACTGAATGAATCGCAAATTGGATTCCGCCCTGGACGCTCTATTTGGTGTGCCCATGTTGATTTGGAAAGTAGAATTAAACTTGCTCGGCACAAAAAACAGTATGCCGCCCTAGTGACCTTAGATATTGCGAAGGCATATGACAGCGTAGAACACGCCATCTTGATTAGTAAACTCCGAAGTGTAAATGTTCCTGAATATATAATTGCATGGATACAAAATTTTCTAAGTGGACGCACATTTTATTGCTCGCAGAATGGGTTATCTTCTCAAAAATACAAACAAACAAGGGGAGTTCCTCAAGGGTCAGTTCTCTCGCCCATTTTATTCAACATATTACTAAGTTCGATTCCGTCGCGTAACGACGTGCAAGTGTATGTATACGCGGATGATATTGCATTCTTTGCATCCTCCAGTGATATACATTCGCTGTACAACATTCTACAGTCATATTTGAATGAGATCGAAATATGGCTTAATGACCTGAATTTGTCTCTGAATGTTAACAAAAGTGCTCTTCTTGCTTTTCCATTGACTTTCCCCGTGCATATCGCACTTATGTACGGCCAGGCCTTTATTCCGCAGGTCGATTCATTAAAATATTTGGGCATAATATACACGCCTAATCTTAATTGGAGCTCGCACATTGAGTACATTGCAGCTAAAGGTTTACGTGCAATTGGATTATTAAGACGAATCAGCAGCACTCGTTTTGGAATGCGTAGAAAAACATTGTTAATGATCTATTGCATGTATGTACGTCCAATATTAGAGTTTGGATGCATTTTGTTCTGTGGGGGACCTGCTTATAAATTACGCCCTCTTCTAACTATAGAACGTGAGGCGTTACGTTTATGTCTCGGACTTCCAAAATTTGTAGCTAATAATATACTTTACCATGAAACAAACCTGCCATGTCTTCAAACTAGGTTTAGAATTTTAACAGTTCAAACATTTCTAAACATATATGCCTCCCAACACAGACGCTCCCAATATGTATTTCTTAGAGAGCCGTCCACATTTTTTGAAAGTGAATGGTCCCGACTACATCGCCCTCAAATAATTTTCGTGCAAAAGCTCCTGGAGCCATTACAAGTGACATTTAGTGAGATAATCTACCCAAACGCACTCAAACACACTGCAGTAATAGAATATGACGACATATTTCCAAGAAATGCTAAGTTATTGCCCATTAGATATTTAAATGGGTTGTTGGAAGACCACCTTAAAAACGTACGGATAAATTCAGTAATAGCCACAGATGCTTCTGTTACTGATGAGAAGGCAGGGGTGGGAATTTATTCAGCAGCACTAAATTGGTCATTTTCCCTCCGTTTGCCCGACTTCACACCAATATTCCAGGCAGAATTAATCGCAATTATTCTTGCTCTGCGGAAACTCCCAGCACATATCTCTTCAGCAGTTATATTAACGGATTCCTTGTCTGTGTGTACGGCATTAACAGTGCCACAGCCATCGAGCTGCCTAACAGAATTTTACTCATATATGCCCAATCACGTACGGCACGTCCGGTTGGTTTGGGTACCAAGCCACACTGGACTGATATTAAATGAAGCGGCGGACACTCTGGCGGCAGCATCCCTTAAAGGACCGGTCATAAATGTTCTGAGGCCGTCTTCTAATAACACGATCGCACGATTCCGAAATTTTTGTCTGCAAGAGGAACGCACTAAATCTTCCGTCCTAAACAATACATATTTTCAGCACCTAAGGTTTTCGTGGAATAGCACATGGTGTAGTACAAGGCAATTGGAAGTAACGTTAACTAGACTGCGATGCAGAATACCGTCACTAAATTTTTATTTACACAGGCCTGGTTTCGTTCCTTCCCCTAACTGTAATTATTGTAATCAAGCGGAAACAATAGAGCACTACTTCACAGAATGTCGAAGATACCAAAACATAAGGCAAAGACTTCTAAAACCTCCTTTTCAAAAACTTGGCCTTGAGCTTTCCACATCAGCATTACTCTCCCTGGGGGCGTCGGCACTAGGGCAATGCAACAGGGGCATATATGATGCCATATTCATTTATATTAAAGAAACAAAGAGACTGCCATGTTAATATTATAAGTAGAAATATATCTTTTCATTCCCTTACTTAAATTTCTGTAATTGCTTATTTATTTAATTTTATTATTTAACAATCGTTTAATTAACATTTCATTAAAGAAAAAAAAAAGAACCAAAATTGCCCAAATATTTTTTTTTTCTTTACTATAAATTATCTTTTTCGCATATTCATTTTAACTTATTTTTTCACAAAGTCTACTGCCGCACGCTTCGTGGCCGATCCCCCGTAGTGGGTTGGGCTATTCCCCCAAGGAACCAACCAACCAACCAAGCGGAATATGTTGCGAGCCCGAATATGTTGCGAACCCCCCCCCCCCCCCGCCGAGAAAGTTCTGGCTACGCTACTGCCATTGTCAACCATCTCTTTGCCTTGAGCTTCACCGCTTCGCGAATACTTTGCTGGCACAACCATATCATTCTGTTTTTTTTGACAACGGCAGCTTTATTACAAGGTAAAAAAATCATTACAAAACATACATAAATTAACATTACCGCGTCCCACATATGAAGTCTACTGCTGCTCACTAAATGCAGCTTTCTCAGCTCCACTGGCTCAAGTCATTCTATTCGACACAGTGCACGCCAAAAATTGCTCACCCTGCACATGTACGTGCAAACAGGAAAACGACTTGCATAAAACAAGGCTTTTCCTGTCCACGTGCGACAAGGAAGCCTATCTTTTTGTCATATTCACGCAATAAATTACGACAGTCATCAGCGTAAATATAGTTGGCTAATGAGCATTCCAAAAGCGCCGAGACCAAGACAATTCTTATTATGATTTATTATGAAGGCGTACCAGTAAATACTTTGCCACTCATTGGGTGTTGCAAATGAACGTTAAAAAGCATTAGTAAATAAATAACACATATGCGTAGAACAAAAGAAAAACCTGTACGAAGTGCATTATGACAATCATGATGCCAGCTAATAGAATGAACAGTGCAAAAAAGTAATTCCTAAGTGCCTGCTAAGTGCATCCTCTGTGGATGTGGTTTCAACGTGGGTAACCGCGCAATGCAGAAAGTAGAATAGTTTATATGGCAATTCATAATTTCACCTTAAAGATAGGATGATGCGGCGTTGCATTGTACAAGAAAGCACTAAAAGCCACAGCACGAAGAGCATGATTTTGTAAGACTTGAAACGGGCATAGGTAAGGTAACGCTACAGCATTATTACCCTCATTCTAGTTGATCGATAAGAAAAAAGACTCTTCTCGGCAAACTTTTATTCAACAGATTAAGATGTCTCCATCTTTTTTTCTGCTCTACTCATGAAAGCAATCTGATCCGTCATCTATTCTTGAGAATAAGGCCTGCAGCATGTCGCACTGCCTGTAACACTTGAAAGCGAAATATCACTTCACACTTGGTAACGCATTAGGTAATACGATCGGGGACCATATTTTTTGGGAGACGCAATGATCCGCAGTGTGAGACACATTAAAAAACCTGGTCTTTCTCAGTCGAGTGCCTTGTCTCAGACGCTAAATATTTCTGCAAATATTTCACACGCTAAATATTTCTGTGGTGTTGCGCGATCTCAACTGTTTTCAACTGGTAAGCTGATCACATCACATCATGATGTCTTCGTATGACGACTGGTGAAGAAGTAACTATGGCGTCACAAATTTCGAAGAAATGCGACGTAATAAGGACATCACAACGTGACGTTGTGACAATGATAGACGGCGACGTGACAGCATGACGCCATTAGTGACGCGGGTCACGTGGGTGTACACGCCATTTCTTTGGCCTGCCGTGTTTGGCTCATGGGGCCGCGCAACGAGATACATAAAGATTTAGCCTTAGAATCGGATCTCGTGGCCTTCATGAGAATCACCACCCCCAACCGAGTCCGGTATGAGGGCCTGCTTCTATGAAAGTGAAGGAGTTCAACGTCAACATACTCCCTGAAATTTAATTTTGCTGTCTTAGTTTTACAGCGAAAGCTGGTATGAGATCATTTCAGCGGCCGTTTTTGGCGCCGTAGTTGTCCGCCGCCGCCACCGCCGCCGCCCCCGCCGGTGTCCGTAACCACTATCGCTCGAAATAAGAAAAAAATTCCAGGATGGAACGAGGTTCGAACATGGGCCCTCTGTGTGGGAGCCCAGCATTCAACCTCTGAGCCATGCCGGTGCTTGAAACTGCTTTGCAAAAACGTCCTATACAGGCTTCATGCCGGGAAGGAACCACATTAACATATGCAATGTAGCGTGGTAGAAGAGTAAAATAAGGACGAAGCGTCGCACAAGGCGAATTCTGCAACCAGGCCTCAAACAATGCGAATTGCGCAACGAGTAGGTTGTTGAATGGTTCCAACCCATTACAAAGGACTCCGCCATAATGCTTCATCGTCATCAGGCACAGCATCAACAAAGCGCATAATGCCTTGCATGCGTTTAGCAGGTACCACGGCTCTCCGTAGAATGACCAAAAATGGCATAGTGCCTGCTTCCCTACTTCTCAAAAATTACATTGATTTATAGCGTAGTGTGTTCCTCGCAAGTGCACTTGTATTGGTTGCCAAGGAAGCCCATAAGCGCATGATACATTTCCTCGGGGTCTCAGTAAAGTTCTTCGCCCCCCCCCCCTCGCGCTCCCACGTCAATGTATGTTATACAGCATGGCGGGAGAGGGAAATAACGACCGGGCGTCACCCAATGCAAATTGCAGAACTGGTGGGCCGTTTAAAGCATCTAACCCATTACAAAGGGCTGAGCCATAATTCTTCATCGTCATCAGTCGTCGCGTCAACAAAGTGCACATAATGCCTTACAGACGTGTAGCTGGTGCCTCCCTTCTCCGCAGAATGACGAATAATGGCTTAGTAGGTGCTTCCCAACTTCACAAAAATTGTGATTTATGGCGTAGTGGGTACTTGTATTAGTAACACCAAGAGAGCTTACAACCGGCTCTAGAAACGCCGCTCTTCCAGCTTTCGCTGTGACTGTGCTGCGGTTTCAGCGCAGGCTTGGCATTTTCTTTTTTTTTACGCAGAGATGCTCGAAATAGCGGCGAGTAGCAAATAGCATTTCCTTCAATAAGCTCCCGTGACAGATGCCGCTCCTCTGACTTCAATTCCGGCGTCCAGCCAAGTGGTTTACACCTATGCTTTCCCCCCGGGGCAAAAACAACCCTCTTGGTTATCTCTCATTACGTGGGTGAAGCTTGTATCGGCCTTTGTGCCATGTTTCAAAACGCTGTAGAACGTAGAGGAAACAGTGAAGATGAGGCTTGGCAGACAGAAACGGAGTCCCACCTTACAACGGTGTTCAGTGAAGTCAGCAGGCGGTGACGGCTTGCGCTTACAGAACTTGGCCATAGGCGGTCGATGATCGTGCGGCGGAGCCAAGCCGCGCGATGTTCGACTGGTGCAGCAGCTGACTGTAGCCGGAAACCCGACAGGGCTTCGTGTATCGGGACAAATTGCGGATCGTCGAGGTCGAAGCGGTAACCCAGCAAGAAGCGACACATGGTGTTTATATGGCTCTTGTGCGCGACTGGGAACGAGGATACGGGGCATCCATGTTGGCGCTCCAGGAAGTCAGACAAGTAGCAAGCTTCTTCCTGCGTTTTACGTGGAAGGGGGGGTGTGGGTTAATAGTGTCTATGTGATCTTCTTATTGAAACAACTCGCGATAGTCACCGAAAGCCTTATCTATGTAGCATATGTCACAAAAATATCAGAAATATTTTTATAAACGATATTATATCTCGGCGTCGGCATCAACCTCTTCCTTGCGATTTACAAAACGCATGCGATAGTGTCCCGGCCTGCCGCTTCTGTTCTCATAATACGAGCAACGGGCAGTATTTCTAAAAGTCGGGCTAGTCTTCGCTTAGCGATGGATATATGGGCGAGTGTACGTTAAGTGTTGCCAAATTAACTGTAATGTCGCCACATCTTGGATTATCTTGTTTAATTACAGAATATGTTGGATAATGTTAGCTAAATGACAACCATTACCACCACTCTTGGATGAATGGTAGCAAACGCTTGCTAATCTTGACAATACTGTCGACTAATCAAGCTGTATTGTTACAGAAGTGTAATTATATTCGCTCACTTTGAACGCCACGATGTTTCGTAAATACATAAAAACGACTTCCTTACGCATCGATTTCTTTTTTACGGGTTAACATCGCTGACTAGATTGTCCTGTTGAAACGACAAATCTTCATGCAAAAAACAATTTTTGAACATTTTGTCAAGTGCATTAAGTATTGATAGTGACACGATGAATATAATAACCAAAGGAATTGAACGCAGTTGGCCTTGGCATGAGGAAACTTTAAAGTACCCTGCAACACTTTTCCACGTAATCGTCAAATCGCTTCATTAAAAGAGCTCATCGCATCACGAATCGACTGCCGCAAAAGTTTTTAGAATCCGTGAAGTAGGAGCGGAGGTATAGGGATTTGTCACACACTTAAAGCGCTTTCTCTCTTCTTTCGTACTAGCGAGTGCGCTGAAAGCTACGCAGGTAGGGGGATGATAAGGGGCCGAGAAGATGCGTCCCTTCATCAGCGCGTGATGACATTGAGCATTTTCTTTTCTTTTTATTGCGATAGCAATTACATGGACAGTCTCGGCTGAATTTTGCCGTCGCCGTCATGCACCGTATATGTATAAGTATATATATATATATATATATATATATATATATATATATATATATATATATATATATATATATAAAAGCCCCCCAAAAAAATAATTCAGAAAAATGCTTCCGAAGCGCGAAATCGAACCAGGGACCTCTTGCTCCGCAGCGAGTGGCGCTAACCCCTACGCCACGAAACGCAGATCCTCCACGTAGCTAACGGCGAGCGTTATATACACACCCTTTACCGCTGGACGGACTCAGAGATGCTAGGCGCTTATAAGCGTTTCTTCATTACCAGCGAGATGGCGCTAGGAGCGCGACGGGCGGATTTAAAAGTCGTCGGCGAGCTCGCACGCTTCTTCTTATATTTCCGCAGGGAGAACCTTGCCCTTCCGCTGTCTGCTCGCGCGGTTTTCTCGTGCTGAGGGGAAGAGGGATGTTTCACGCTTTCACCGTAATGTCCGCGCTCATGTTACGGAGCGTACGAAAGTCACTCGAGCTCAAGGGACGCCGCTAAACGAACAAACAGAAGATGAGCGCGAACTATCAAGTGTCACAGCTCGACACTTGAAGCACTCTAGTTTCCTTCGCTGCTTTGGCCGCCTTTGCAACAGGAGCGCTGTTCAAACTGAGAGTATTCATTGGCGATCCACACTTCGTATAGCATTAGTTTCTTGCTATCGCATTCATTGCTTCGCCCTTGCGGCGAAACTGTGACTTTTTTTTCTTCTTACGTGCGGCTTATTAGTGTGATCGCGAGCACGCACGCGGGCACGTGGCGGCATCCGGCGGCGACCACGGTAACTGTGCAGCCCACGATTCTCATATCAGCCAATGGCCGTGGACTTTGGGTTTATGGCATGGCCATTTGGGCTTATGACATCATTTGTAGAGATAACAGGGAACGATTTCTGGCTGACTTAGAGAATTAATTGTAAATTCCAAGCTACGTGCTGCGCTATAATGTTTGGCTCTCATGTTCTCAAGAGGCTCGACCACTGATCGGCAGCGTTTTCTGACCATGCTAAAGAAGCGTTGCAAGGCCCATTTGAAAATGATCATATATTGCTCGCTCCGTGTCGTTTAAGTAATGTTTAAAAAATATTTCTGAACAAATGCATTACATTTGTTCCATATATTCTTAATAAACTCAGCGGAGAATTAAAAAGTACGAGACCTGCAGTTTTGTAGCTTTAAAAATTAATGTTGTCGACCTATCCTTTACCGCCGAGTGAGCGACGGAATAGGAGCTCGCGTAGTTTTCAAGTTGGTAAGGTTTCCATATAAGATTGTTGCACTTGATAAATATCTTACATCAGGACAGCTGAAATATTTCTCTTTGTATACCTCGCATTTGAGGACACGTCTGCTTTATGACGGACACTTACTTTGTGCTGAATTGAAATATGGTTTGTTTCATTGATTGCTTCATAGCGGTATGCATTTTGTAAACTTGCGCAGTAATAACAACAACGCCACTGTTGTAGATTTTACTCTTATTAGTGACGCCTCAATGATACATTCCTGTTACAGACAACATCCGATGGCTGAAGCTGGACAGTTCGGGACGTAGACTTATTTTTACTTTAACGGCGATAATTGTTTCCCGTTTACAGCGAAGTAATGAGACTGAACAGAGGTATAACGACCGTGTAATATGCTTTATATAGAGCCACTGATATTGCGCCGTGGCCACAGCTTTCACGCATTGTCTATAAAAAGAAGAGCAATGATTACCCGTAGGTCACGTTAAACCTATCGAGCAATTCGATGCCCTTACCTGAATGTACTGACGCATGACTTCCGTTCCATATCCTAGTTTAGCCAATGCTCTCATCGAAAACTCCCGGTTTTGCTTCCACGCTTCTCCATTTAGTGCCGTTAAACCTGCGAAGCAGGAAACACACATTCATATCCGCATGAGAGAGAATCAACGCTATACCGAGGAAGCGCTTAGGTGCACGGGGACCTAACGCTTTTTGTAACTGTTATTCCAAACGAATTATATTCCTTACCGTCTCCGTTGCTATCGATAGAAAGAACACGGAAATGACATAAGCGAACTTTATTTTTCAAGATATTTCAAGAAAATGTTCTAAACAGATGTGTTATTAAACAGTCTTAGTGCTAGGCGCCATAGCTGTTTGGTCCCCACCTTCTTGCGTTCATTGTACCCTTCCAGCTTCCTTCTGCTCGCCAGTCACATCAAACGACAATACAAAGTAATGCAAGCGCTTCGGCACGCAGGCCGCGTGGGGTCCCTGACATTAAATCTCTCAAATGCACTTTAGTACTAATACACTAAGTCGCTGCGATCAACCATAGCAACCTGTGAATAAGTTTGGGACCATAGCGATCAATGATGGAAATCCGGCCTGAGAGTTGCTCTGATTGAAAGGCCAAATCGCAGTGTGGTCCGAAGAATGATGCATTGCATTTAATTGTACAAAATATGACTTTTAACTCAACCCATATTGATGCGGAAGCAAAGCGATCAAGCGTAATATTCGCAAGTACAGTTGTCACCTCTTTGAAAAGCAGCAAGAATAAGTCATGGTCGCTAATCCGGCAGGAATGTCGTGGTGATCAACAGCACTGCTAGTGGCGGTACAGGCTTCGCATCTCGATAGTGCGTGAACAAGATCAACGTTGAACATGATGAGACTGACGGACAACCGTGAGCACTGTAGCGACGCGCCAAGCGTCCCTGCGCAATTGCTCGCACGCGGGGCATTTTTAAAACGCGTTCTATTCCTGCGGATGAGACGTGATCTTGTAACGTATACTGCTTATATTATGGGACTTACATTTTACAGCACATATAACCACATATTGACCGAGTGTAAGGAGCTGCAAATACAAAGAGCGCTAATCTGACATTGAAGGTGGCTGAATGAACAACCATTTGCACTGTGCCGCAAGGGCACCGCATTTGTACTATGCACTCGTACAATGCGTACTTTTAATAATTCAACGTATATGCTCACGTACAGCCGTCAGTACCTTTAACTCGAACGCCCCGACGCGTGGCCTCGACTCGCTTGGACTGAAGTCAGCGCCGCCAAGCGTTGAAAATGATATGCTTGCTGCTGTTAACGATAGATGGAGCGCGCGTCGGTTTCACTAGTAAATTTCTGTTTCCAGTCTGCCTGACCGGCGAGTCGAATGCGCTCACTTCGCATCCCGTTTTCGCCATGTTTCGCTCGTGGCTACGTTATCGCGCGCGCCCATGGCGTTCGTTGTCTTATACTTATCTCGACAATGAACCATTGCGTGCGACAGCTTACGCACCTTTCGAGTTTGAATTCGCAGCTGCTGCTCAAAAGAAATCACATGTGTAAAAAAGCAGAGCAAACGCACGCTCATGGCAAGTTGCACAACTACTTTTTATACATCCGTGTTTCTTTGCGACTTGTCTTCATGAAATGCGACTTTTTTTCAGTGAAATAGAAATATCTCCATACTGTTCATAATTTTGTTCTTTTTCGCTTTTGCTTTATTTGTTAAGAATTCAGGTGGTGGCCTTGTTTATTATACTCCGCTGCTTGCTTGGTTTAAATGCAATTTTCTATAAGTGGAAGAAAACTTCATTTTCCCTTAGGTAAGGGACAAAGGGACAGAGAGAGAAGGAGGTTGCTACACGTGGTAGTCCTCCGCAACCCTCTCTGCCCAACCCAGGATGGCCTCCTGGATGTCGGGTTTGGAGCTGCGCAAGACAGCCTCCCAGTGTTCCTCCTTACCTAATAGTGCTTTACGGAGGGATGGGAGAGGCAGGTGCTTAGGGACCTTATAAACATACGCATCTTACCTTTCTCTCGGGAGCTCTGGCCCCATGTTGTCGGGCGGTACTGGAGTTGTGGCATTGAGAACAGCTCTTTGATCAGCTCGTAGTCGCTCAGCATCACCACATCCACGCTGCCCTGCTTGAGGCTTCACACAAGCGAATATTTTAGGTGCGTTAGAAATAGGCCCTAAATAGCAGGGCCTATTTCACGCTATGTAGATGGAAGTTATTACCATCGCTAGCCTTGCTTCAAGCAGACGGTTGTATTGCTTAAGATTCAGATGATTCGCACCTATAGCTTTCGTGCTTAACGCTGATGGCATTACAAAGGCTGTATGTTGTTTTACCTCGATGCATCCCTTTATCTACACCAAAAACAACAAGTCTTCCGGCAATTATTCTGCGTTGCCTCGAACATGTATGCTACACAGTATGCTTTGAATGAGCGGCGAACAGCACTTGTGGGGATTTTTTCCGTTTTGTTCATGATCTGACAGACGCCTTTGAGTTGGCCTTAAGTTGAGCATTTTGGCTCTCTACAAGGGTAATAACGTCACTCTATAATAGTGCCTGTTTTCTAGCTTTGTCAGAATACATTCATAGAAATGAAACCGTAGCATCTATGGCATCTAGTCAACATGCAAACCGAATTCCGTCCATAAGGCTATTCAAATTAAATTTCACAAACACCCAGAATTTTTGTTTATTGCTGCCGATGCACACGCGTTATTGGAGAAAACAAAACGGCCATTTTACGAGAGAACCATGGCGCACTCCTAAAGAAGCTGTATTTGTACTTCTACGAAGCGCAAACAGAAATAAATGACTGAAATTTTCAATGAACCCTAAAGAAATATAAAAAATTGGATGTTGAACACGTAGAAGTGGAACACGAAAGCAGAATACTTATATCATCCACCTAACTTTGTTAATACAGGAGAGAGTTTTCTGCGGTTTATATTCTTCTAAGTACAAATAAAGTGACTTACTTAACATGGGCGGTTATACCAGGTTCGTCCCGTGATTTTCAGTACTGTTAATTCTTGCCGACGTGAGAACAAAGTTGAGTTACCAGTGAAGGTCACTTCATTTGGTTAAAAAGCAGAGGGGACGGGCAAATACACACTTTTTTATTGAATCTGTATCTTCACATTCATTTTATTGCACTGGTACTTCCTACTGTGCTTCACGTGTAAATAAAAGTGATGGCGGCTTTACAGTGCACAACAATTCTAGGTGACGAAAAATGATATCGCCTTGTACCGACTTGCACTTTATGTACGAGTTGCACTTTATGTTAAAATGCAAGTGCATTGGAGTTTCAGCAATCTATTCGCCTTTCAAACTAGCTTTGTTCTTTTGTACCACGTCTTAAATGTTGGGCACACCTCATAAAAGTAATATGTGGCCGCAATATCGTGGTCATTTGCCATAGGAACTGCGCCTATACATGCTGGGGCAC
Source organism: Rhipicephalus sanguineus (assembly GCF_013339695.2). Lineage (NCBI taxonomy): Eukaryota > Metazoa > Arthropoda > Arachnida > Ixodida > Ixodidae > Rhipicephalus > Rhipicephalus sanguineus. The sequence continues at coordinate 107,053,485 of NC_051177.1, read as the reverse complement.
AAGAATAGATCGCGGTAACTAAAGGATCCCTGAAGCGAAAGGCCAAACGCAGTGTTAAATATAAGGTCCATTGTGCAAGAAACACATGTGTAATATTCACTGAGCTTTGGAAATCTCGAAATTTTGTTTTACATAACATTTTACATAACAACCTAACATACATACCTCACTATGGGGCCGTATTTTTCAAACCATTCCATCGCTTTGTCCAAAGGAATGCGACATGTGGAAAGATTGAACCGCCCCAGAGAGAACCAGGACCATGGGCCAGGTGGTGTGTTGCCGATGCGTGTTTTGCTTCGAAGCCAGAAAAGCACCATCAGTAGCGTTGCTACCAGTGATGTGAACGCTACAATGCATAGCTGCTTCATATCGCAGAAAGACATTATCTGCAAGATAAAAAAAACATAATAATCAAGTTAGAATGCCTTGCAGAATCATGGAGGCATAAACGTGCCTCTACGAAGTAAATATAAGTGCGTTCTGCTCAACATAACACGAAGCCGAGAGCAAACATATTCAGCGCAGAAACGGTGCGATATGTAGCGATTTTCGTTAAGCGATCAGATATTTTATTTAATATTCAGCGAATATGGCATGATGAATCCATGCCTGAGTGCTTTCTGTCAGGCCTTGACTAACCAAGTCCCGTAACCCTTTCTCATCTATCACAGTTAGGTATGCGTGGTAAGAAAAGGAGCCTACAAATATGTATTTCAGAAGTCACGGAAATTAAAATGGAGGACTATATATACTGGTCATGGTTCACCAGCAAGCGCTTAACGTGGACTCATCTATATTGCTGAATGTTCAACATCAGCGATGCTCGCGCATAGGCTGAAATCTAGGCTTCCGACAATGTAAAAAAGTATTAATGATTAAAAAAAATATTTTGAAGATAATAAAAAGTTATTAGAAAATAATTAAAAGGTTATTACAAGTTATTAAATGAAAAATTTGGAAAAGCATTTGAAACGATCTTCTCATGGTTCTGTCAAGGAGAATAATGTTTCTTTGCTAGGTTTGCGTGGATTGAATCGGGAAGAGACGACCGCAAATAAATAACTGTTCTTACCATGGCTTCGAAATTGCGCACACTCTATCGCTGAGCTGCCGCTAGCAAAATGGGCACATCTGTTAACCTATGTGACATGACATTATGCTGCATCAAAAAGAGAAAAATAAAACTTGAAATAGTGTTATAGATTTACGACTTGGGATGTTCTAATTGTGCTGGGTTCGAGGGTATGCATTAGCACGCCATCGCTCATGACGCTAGGTCACGAAAAATAAAAATAGCGACGAAAAAAGCTTAGGCCAAAACATGCATTCAATTCTCTTACCATGCCAGCGCGATTAGAAAAACATTAACACTAGTTCCCCAGCTGCTGGAGCCAACATGGGCGCCGTTGTTGACTTATGTGTGTGTAAGCAACGCGAAAAATAGAATACGACCTCAAACACTTTTATTTGATTTAGAAGTTTTCATTGCGCGGGTATAACAGGATATGACCCTGGCCGGTCACGTATGGCGTCATGCGAACGAAAGAACAGACACACCGTTAACCACCAGGACATGGTTCCTGAGCGGGTTCCTTTCGTGTACAAACGAATACAGCATCCCTTTTTCTGTCTTTTCCCTAGCACTTTTACATACACCCAACAATATTCAGGAAAGGTAGCTTTCGCTTATCTCTTTAAGAGAGGCTTCAAAAAGAACAGAATTTGTTAGAACACTCTTCTTACGTCATCATCCTCGTATGTCGAGTGACTGATGGTTTGAGGATGTGCTGCTGCTACTTCCACCGTAGTAGAGGCGTCACATGTTAGGTAACAAACAAGACACCAAGACACTCCTAAAGCATATTTGCTTTGGGAGTGCGAAGAAAGACCAAGAGGGAAAAGCAAGACAACAACAGGACCCCCTGGAGCGGGGCGCCTCGCTGAGCGATGGCAAGCTACCCTCCTCAGCGAGGTCCTCGAAGACCAGGAGTGGACCCTCCAGCCGGTCATTGACATTACTGCGGACCTTGGAAAATGTTCCTCGAGCGATGGACCCCTGGGAGCGTGGTCCCGGGCACCAGTAGCAATAACCGTAGGACAAATAAAGTTTACTCAACTAAATACCAAAACCCATCCTTAGGACTGTGCAGCCACGTATTTGCAGGCTTGGTTAAATTGTTCAAAATACCCATATCTTCGCTCTTACGTCTACTATCTAGAAGGGAACTTGTTCTGTCAGTTCGTGTCGCGATGAAAGAAATGAAAAGAGGGGGTGGAAGGGGTCTACAAACCATGACTTCCTTTCTCGTTGCCTCATGCATGAACAGCCGTTAATAATAATAATAATAATAATAATAATAATAATAATAATAATAATAATAATAATAATAATAATAATAATAATAATAATAATAATAATAATAATAACAATAATAATAATAATAATAATAATAATAACAACAACAACAACAACAATAATAATAATAATAATAATAATAATAATAATAATAATAATAATAATAATATGGGGTTTTACGTGCCAAAAGCACGAATGATTATGAGAACCGCCATAGTGGAGGGCTCCTGAAATTTAGACCATCTGGTTTTCCTTAACGTTCACTGACACCGCACAGTAGAAGGGCGTTTAGTATTTTGCCTACATCGAAATGCGACGCCGTTGCCGGGATCGAAACCGCGACTCTCCGATCAACAGCCGATAACCTTAACCACTGTACCACCGCGGCGGACGCATGCGGCGATGTTAACGTCGGTAGTAGCGACAGCAGTAAAGCGTACGCAGTTGCGCGAGAGGTTGCCTGCGATGAGTAGACATGAACTGGCGTCGGAGTCACGTTGTTCACTTGGCCCGCAGCGCCCGTTGTTACTGAAAACAAGGAAATGTTTTGAATTTGCAGCTACGCATTGGAAACGCTGGAAGCGCGTTGGGTATACGTCATACAAGTGACATTGAAAAACGTGAAAGGAATGTTCACCGGATCGTATCCGGGTTATTGCAAGCGCATGTCATGATGATCTAGTAGCGCGCCATGTTTTCTTCCACCTACAAGAGTTCTCGTCCAGGAATAAACGAAATGATGTGTTATAAAAAACAAAGAGCATAAGACCTAGGTCCCGCTCTTGCGGGAGCCAATTAGGTACCACGCTTTGTGGTCACCGTGGTAAAGCCCTATTTTTTAGACCGTAGTTGAGGCGTGGAAGATGTTAAAGAAAGCAATGTGAAAGGCTGGCTTCTGCAACTTCTGTCACCGCGCAGCTATTTTTTTCTCACATCCAGAAACTTGTTTCTAAAGAAGAGGCATCACAGCTGTGGCGCTGCTTTTGACTTACTCTTAAACGGAAGTTTGAGGTAACGTAAAAGAAAGGAACAGCGCGACTCAGTACAGCCGTCCACGTTTTGCATTTTGCTTGTTCTTGGAGTTCACAAAATGCCCATAAAATGTAGACATGAGATTTCTTTGGATATGCTTGAACGCAATCCAAGTGCGAAAATTGTTACCGCTTTGGAATAGGAGAATCACTAATTCAGCTGTGCTACATCATCGTGGTCATTACCGTCCACCATGCTGTTTTACTGAAATGAACAGTCTTTCAGTTGCGACGGATTAACGACAGGTTACGTGTAACTATGCTTTAAAATTGAGATGGTCGCCTTTTTACGTTGTTAGTTCTGTGCGCGTGACCATTGGGGCCTAGCAAACCAGATTACGCGGATATTGCCGACATTGACTAGAAGGACGGCACACGACTTTGGTGGCAATTCAAGTTCTTTTTTTTTTTCAGGTGCTTGGTTTATGCTATCTGAAACACCGAGTATAGAAGTTACGTACACTGATCACCTGATGCTTCTGAAACTTTTCAACTGGAATATCAAACTTCGGCGGGTGCCCTTAAACGCTGTGCCTTGATGTCGGCTTAAGTTCCGGACACAACAAAAACATCCTTATCACAGAGAGAATCATCGCTCACTCTCGTCATCATCCTGTGCGCATGTCATGTTGATGGTGCCGCGTGGCGCGAGAGTGCGCTCTCAATTTCGGCCGGGCTAGAGGCCGGCGTGGCTGCGTTGCCTTGTATCACGTGTATCTTAGCACAGTAATAATAACAAAGCATCTAAATTGATCGTCAACAGTTAAGGCACGCAGATATATCTCAAATCCTCTTCTTCAAATGTCGGGTTTAGCAGCACTCTTTGTTCAACCTCTGCAATTGCCATTGACCGGATTGAAGTCTTCCTCTGCATTTATGTATTGTTTGAAAAAAAAATGTTTGAGTAGCATTCTTTTTTATGTGTGCAGTGGGCACTGATTTAATGCTGTAGGACTGTACGTGCATGTCATGCACACATGGGGCAGTTGTATTTTATCAGCATGTATCGGAAATGCACTGTCAGATGGACGAATAAATTATGAGCTTTGGAAGCCTGCAGTCAAAGCTATAAAACATATTGCTGTATCTGATGTACGAACAATCCCAGTCTGCGTCAGGACCTCCCGGACAAATAGATGAACGTACTTGGAGGCGACTGCACTCAAGGGTGACATCCTATGACGATGTCGTCATAGATTCCGTGAATTATTTACTGCAGTTAAAAAATAGTTTTACCACCAATATGTCTACTGACCACAAGGAGTTAATGTATGGCATTGCGAAAATATTGTTTTCAATATGTTTAGTACAGTAAAACCTCGGTGATACGTATCTCGCGGGGTTACCCAAAATATTCGTATCATTTGAAATTCGTATCACCAGAAAACATGGAAAATTAGTATGCGACAAAAGAAAGTTGGCATACATTTTGATTTGGTGTTTCTCCGGGCTGCAGCGACGTCATAAACAGCTCTGAAGGATTGCCAGTAAAGTTTTTAGACGTCAACGATCGTACTTGTACTCATAAATATACGGTGCATGCGCGCGTGTGTAATTAATGAACCAGATGTGTTGTGCCCCGTGACAGCTAGTAGCCCCTTCCCAATCTTTCTACGTTTTTCTGCATGACAGCAAAGTACTGCGGCGAAAGTGAAATAAGAAGCGCTTTGCACACGATAGAGGCCAAGCTCCTTCGCCAAGACCGTTCGCTTCGTCTCTTGGGGTCTTCGTCCACGTTTCATGGGACTTCATGACGGACCCGCAGCGCAAATTTCAGTCTTGCTCCATAGAATGTCTCATTGCGGGGACATGGTTTGCATCGACGTGGCAGGCACATGCTAACACAGTACAAAGACGCTGCTGCCTCGTGCACAGGAGCATGCGTCAACACGTCGAAAAAAAAAAAAGCGCGACGTCAACGTCATCTGTAATAAAACGCCAAGGCGCATAAAGGCCTTCAAGATTTGCACGCACTAATGTCGGAGGCAATGACGCATCGTTGACGGTCGCGCAGCGCACGTGCCCGCGCCCGCGCCCGCGCGTGACTGCTGCGTCTTCCGCGACAGCGCGGGCAACACCTGTTCGTACCTGTGCGCTAGCGTATGTTCGTTTCAAACGTCGCGGGGTGCAAATCGGTTCGCAACAACTGTACTCCAATACATTGCAGGCTAATGGGCCTTGGCCAGGACCACAAAAAAATTCGTATCACCCCGAAATTCGTAGGAGCCGTGATCGTATCACCGAGGTTTTACTGTATCTGTACCGATAAATGAGACAGAGAAAACAAAAACAAATTATGGCAGCTTCGCCCTAGTGATGCCAAGCCTGAAGGAAGAGCGCAGCTGGGAGGCCTTCCTGGTTTCTCTTTATTTTTTCTTTCTTTCTTCTCTTTCTTTCTCTTTCTCTGTATTTATTGTATCACTTTTTCGTACATGCCTTTTTTAATTTCTTTGTTTCGCCCTCAATCTATTCCTCTATCTCACTCTTTCTATCTTTATTTGTCTTTTTTTCCCTTTCTTTACCTCTATTTTGCTTGTTTCTCTTTCTTTCTATTGCTTTCTCTCTCTCTCTCTTTATTTTTCTCCCTTCATTTTCTATTTCTTTTTTCTATCCCTTTTTCTTTATTTCTCTCTCTCTCTCTCTTGTTCACGTGTGTGTTTTCTTTTGACACTCGCACCTGCTGTAGGCGGTAGTGGGGCTTGCGCAATTCCTGAGGCGCATACCCACTTGAGAAGTTTTGCACGACGGAGCATAAGTTACCGATAAATTAAACAGCTTTACTGTAAAGAAAATGAAGAGAGTGCGTGCCGGTTCATTATGATGATAGCTGTTTACGACGGAGCGCAAGTTAGGGACAGCTTAACCAGATTCGCTGTTAAAACAGTATTGGCTCATAAAAGAGTGTACAGTTTTGCAACAAGGGTGAAGCAATGAATGCGATAGTAATGAATCGGAATGTTATACGAAATGGGGCTAGCTCTTTTAGGATCCAATCAGGCGTAACTCTATACACGATTCTATTTTCGATTCACGGGCGCCGCCATCTTGGACTGATAAGCGATTGTTCTGCCTGTTTTCTATGTCGTAATATGAAATGATCATGGTCATGAAACGTTGAGTGTGCCGGCCCAAGCGTTTTTGTGCATGCGAGTTCACCGTAGCACTGTTTGTTTATTTGATACGGACACAAAACTGCAACGTTATCAGTCCAAGATGGCGGCGCTTGAGCGTGTCCGGAAAATGGTGTATAAAACGCTGGCTTAAAGGAAATAATCGCTCCAGCGAGCGAAGCAGTTTTCGTGCTGTTTGTCGCTTCAACGCGAAGTAACTGGTTAGAGCACAGCACGTACAAAGGTATGAGCCGGCTGGTGGTCTTTGTTGAGATAGTGCGCGCGCCCTCACCCGTTGCCACTTGCGACCCCAGCGACGCATTCTCTCCACTGGCACCCCTCCATTCTCCCTCGCACGTCAGAGTCGGCCTGCACGTTACATATCTGCGTGAGCCGCGCGTTGGGGCAGCCTTCGCAAACTTAAACTTGCACATAGAACACAGGACGCACGGGGACATGTAATCATTTCCGACTTTACACGGAACATGACAGCGGCGGTAAAAATGCGCCTTGAGTGCTCATATAATTGCTAAGACAGTAAAAATGACCTCGCTGTGGTGGTTGTGATGACGTGGGTGCGGAGCGGCTGATGTACAACTGCATACTCTTTATGCAAAATGTGCGGCTTCTCTGCAATGGCGGCCAATATGGCAATCGGGGGCAGGTGGTAAACGTGCCCGTGTAATGTGGTACTATGCTCCATTCATTGCCTCGAAACACTCTGTGCGACAAAGACATCATGGTTAATCTAAAGGTGCAATCTATCGACAATGCGCAAGGAGATAGCATCAGTTCGCTGGAGCGCCGCCCGCGTTCGGGTTGTCAAACGTCACTGTCCGGCCCGTAGCCAGGGGGGGGGGGCTACGGGCCCGGTCCTCCCCCCGAAATTTTGACGGATTGGAGTAATTTACAGTAAATGAATAATGAAAATAGGTGTTTTTCACGAATAGTGAAGGCCTTCAGCAAGTGTCACACCCCCCAATAAAACTCCTGGATACGGGCCTGGTCACTGTAATGTTCTAACGGCTGCCACTCACTGGAAGAAAAACTCGATTTGACATTGCTGTTGAACAGTCGACTATGAATCTGAGAAAATGAAAGCTTGCCGCGCGCGTGATATTTTCAGGTTCACAAGAGCACCAGCAATTACCATTCTACGCAACAGTTGAAGTGATAGGCTTTCAAAGTGGCAGGACCATCACGCATCCATGAACGGTATCAGATACGCTTCCGGACACTACGATTATACGTAATGATGGATGTATTCGCACAATATAAAGGGGGTTAAATTAATTTGTGCGCAAACGCTGGCGCACAAAATAACGCGCATCACAAGAGGGCGTCAGTCGTTTGATTTTAGCCTCGGGATATTAATGTCACATAAATAAGCAAGAATACAAAAAATACAACAACAAAAAAGTAAAAAAATTAAATGTTGCTGTGGAACTGAAAAAATAGGTGCGACACATGCACATAACCACCCATGAAACCTTTTTTGCGCATTAACAAATGTTCCCAGCTACAGCTGGCTCAGCCATTAGAGAACAGAAATGGTGCTGATGCTCACCCACACTTGCTTTGTGTAGCTTGTAGATGTCGTTATGCTGTCATACAAATACAGGCAGCTTTGCCTGAAACACATAAGCGAGTAACATGCAAGGACAGCTGGCTACCTTCCGGTGGATCGTGCCAGCGAAAAATTCTCCACTTTTTACGCCACAGACACAGCGCATGCTTACATATCTGTTTGCATGTCTAAGTTATATATACGCGAAATAACTAAGGAACCGGATAATGAGACTGTTCAGTGTAGGCTGATCTTACGTGGACGAATGCATGATATATTTATGAGGTATTTATTAAGCCATACTACTATTAGCCCCGACAAAGAATACTGGCGTGTCTGTAATTACGGGTGCGCCACGTCACGAAAAGTAGTCGCCTGCTCCGCCGCTGACGATCGCCTTTGCCTGTCCCGGCATATTCCACTGCCTTCGAAATGCACTGATGAGTAATCCTTGTAACCCAGTGCAATTCTCGCAACGTAGGTGTAATCTTTAACGGCTACCCTTCGCTTACTCAGCTGCAGAAAGTTTCGATAATAAAGCTTACGATGGGCATACTCTCGTCAAAATATAGGCTTCACTGTGAAATGGGTAATGCAGGACAGCAGCACATTCGCTGTTTTTACCAAAGTATTCGTGGAAGAGTGTTGTGACGGCTCGCCGTATAACATAAAATGTGCCATAAAGAGTGCCCTACAGACAACCGCACATTCGCTTTTGAAGAGTTCCGCAAGCATCAATTTCAGCATTAAACTCGAGAAACTTCGAGTGACAAAAAAAGGATACGGGTGCGCATTGTCCAATGATTTGAAATTATCTAGATAGACAGAAAAGGAAATGCAGCATCACATGAACAAGCCGGCTTCGCAACGATAACTTATTTTTTTCGGGTCCCCACATTCCCGAAAGCCTTTTGTCGCTTATATAAAACAATGTCTATAGCCTTCGCGATGCCGTTGGTCAGCTCCATCTGCTTGAATCCTTGCACTTCATGTACAATGTAGAGAGACTGACGTCGCAGAATTTTTCTGTGGAATGATTGCCGGCGAGGCAAGTTTACAGGTACGGGGACGCTCGATCACCCAGTGCACTCAGGTGATTCTCGCATGGAGTGTCCTTTTTCTATGGATGGGCTAGAAGCTGCGCTTGCTTTCGGCAGGCGCTCTTCAGCGCCAGGACCTAACGCAATCACGAACCGCGCTCTTCGCAAGTTTGTAGACGAAACCAACGAAGCTCGGAAGGCACTCTTGCTCCTCTACAATAAGTCCTGGCCGACTGGTGCTGCTGCTCCACAGGAATGGAAGTCAAGCCACGTGACTACACTTTTCAAAGCTGACAAGCAGTCTCTGGACATTTCCTCATAGCGTGCTATCGTCCTTGCTAGTGGTGTGGAAAAAGTAACGAAAAGAATGCTTGTAACACGTATGGGCGCCATAAACGCTACAATATCTATCCATAAGATAGTCGGATTCAGCTGCGGCCCCTCGTCAGCAGACAACGTTGTGGGCTTTGTGGCATGTGTCGAACGCCAGAAAGTCTGTAAGCCATATCTGTTTCTAGACGTCAAAGGGGCTTACGACAACGTTACCCGTGAAGCGACCTTTAGCGCGTTAGAAGGAGTGGGTCTTGGTGGAAAGATCTTTACAGATGCTTATAGATGAAATCTTTCTGCGTGCACACAGCATATGACCCGACAACCGTGTACCAAAGCCTCCGAGACGTCCCTCAATGCGGAGTGCTAAGCCCGACGCGGTTATACCTAAGCCTCATAAGATTCCAAAAGTGCGGAAAGCTGGGCTTGTTGGTTCACATGATCCGAATAACAGTGCCAAAAGCCACAGGACACACAGGAAGGGAACGCAGACAGCGCGGACACACGCAGAAAGGGAACGCACAAAGCAGGAAGGGAGCACTGTGTGCGTTCCCTTTCTGTGTGTCCTGTTTTACGCACTGTTGGTCGGCTTATGGCATTAGTCGACAGTCGGCCAAGCACAATATGACGACATCTATATTTAGATGTCATGAGTGACACAGCTTCAGCTTCGCGCTCGGCTTCAGCACGCAGCCACAGTGACATCATGCTACATTCGTAAACAAGGACTCGAGATATCCTGTGCAAAGTGTGTGCCTCTGGCATTACCAGAAGCCAGTGTCTCATTGCGGCATATAAATTAACGGTCAACTTATACCATAAAACAGGAGTCACTGGCTCTTGGCAGCCCTCTCTTGCACTTCACACGTAGACTACGCCATAAAGAAACTGACGGCAGTCTGTCACTTGTTGAGGTTCCTTGAAGGCAAAAAAGAGGGGAGTGTCTTACAGTATACGTGACTGCTTTGCAGGGTGTTGTCTATTGGGTCCCTGAGGCACAGGCTGTCTGGAATATAAAAATCCCATATATGGAAATTACCGGAGTACGATTCAGTGCTTCAAGCCCAAGTGTTGAGAATATGCCTTGGCTTACAACGCTGCGCGTGAAAGGCTGAAATAATTGTCATTGCTCGCCATTACTCGATCATAGATTAGATTACCGTTGATACCGATGAGTACCTACATGGTTATACGCTAAGACCCCTTCCCACCACCTAGCCAATCCTCGCTACATGAAAGGCTCCTCATGACATTTAG
>NC_051177.1:107010006-107042691 GCF_013339695.2 Rhipicephalus sanguineus | reverse complement strand
GCGAAGAAGAGCATACTGTTAGACGCAGTAGAACAAAGCAACAAAAGCTACAGAAGTGAGCAAAGCGCATATCCAGGCAGCATGCAGACGCCGCAACTAGCAGGCCAGCCAGTTAACTGCCAAAGCCCAGCACAACCAGAGCCCCAAGCCCAGCAGCAAGCGCAGGTAGCAAAGTCAGCCCAAAATACTTAAGCCCAGAACATAGCAGGCAGCATTGCATGTTGGTCGACAACTTCTCACCACTTCAAGCCTACGTATTGTTCTGAACATCTCTCTCGTTTGAATGGATATACTTGAATCACCTAATGACTATGTTAGACGTCTCTTAATGCCCTGAAGGCTTGCTGTATCTGTTTAGAGCCCATAGAGAGCGAACGCGAGAAGATTATACAGACTCCATGAAGGTCGGCGCGAAATAGCTGTTTTCTGTATTTTGTACAATTGGGATGTGAATTTTCTTTATTTCAAAAGATAGATGAGAAATTGTCGCAAAAGTGGTTGCAATCCTAGTTTTGATAGGACAGAAACTTTGCGTCGGCACAGGGATCAGCGCACACGAGAAATCATGGAAGCTTTTTACATGTGATTGGAAGGTCACAAATGCATCAGCCAACCTTCGGTAGCCTTATCACAGGCCGAAGTGTTGTATCTCAGAGATAGCTTGCCTCATGTTCATGTCTAATCAGCCACATAGTGTTTTTTTTAACACGAAATTGTTTTATGCCGTGAACCACCAAGATTTTTGTAACGCATTTCCGTCACGGAAATGACATCCAAAAATGTACACAATCACATGGCAAAGAAAAAAGTTCCATCAACGGGCATCGAATTCACGACCGCTCAGTCCGCAACAACAGATGCCGGGCACGCTATCCACTGCGCCACGGTCGCAGACTCTATAGGCTTTACAAACGTGCCTTTTATATCTACCACTCTCCTATCACAGTGCTCTCGGTCGGCGGGGTGGTGTTGCCCTCTGGGAGCGGTAAAGTCAAGTAATTCATCATTACTGTAGCCTCCGCGATTAGCACCTGCACCGCGTGTTGCTACACGTCGATTCCATTCGGCGCGTTCTCAATAGAAGTGCAATTTTGTGAATGCCTTAACACACCGCGAAGGGGCGACCTGGGCCAATGCATCGTAAAAGCGTTGTCCTCGCTCATAGTACGACGCTAATCCAAACCAAAAATTCCTCTGCGACGAGCGCCTGCCTCTCCTATCTGTGACACCACGTTCCCCGCTTTAGCTCGCCCCGAGAAAAATCGCGGCCGGGCTACAGGGATGGCGCGACGCGCTTTGCGTTTCCCTCTACACCGGCCTTGGTGTTCAATCACACTTTAACATGCCGCGGCATGGCGACCAAATTTTGCGTCCAATATGCGACGCTCTTCTGGCTATCATACCTCGTTCTCTGATTACGCTTTCACCGTTAACTACTACAGCTACCACAAAGGTTTGTTTAATCGTTGATCGTGGACGTTAGTTGTCGGCGTGGAGATTTACCACCAAGCTTCAAAGCGGGTGCATCCACGTTGAACGGTGCTATAGCTGCCAGACATCAATATAAATTGTACCAACTCTCTCATATAAATGTGCAGTAAATGTTCAGTTACTTCTGTCGTGGCACATTTTACTTTAGTGTTATTCCGATTCCTATGACGGAGGGATCGACCATGTTTTTTTTTTTTTGTTGTTGTTAATTTTGTCACCTTGTGCACGCGTGATGGTTGTTTGATATCCTTTTCCAGATGCTATTCATTCTGCTCGTTTCGAAATAAAACTTTAGTGTCGAGTTAGCGCGTGGTTTGTCGTTTCTTTTGTTCGTCTTCGTTCTTTTGCTCGTTTTATTCATTCAAGATGGGATTAGTTAGAAAAAGTGGAGGAAAGACGGGAAGGTTAACCAGGGGAAATCTCCGGTTGGTCACCCTGAGTGCATACCAAGAGATGGAAATGCGGCCTAGGCAGGCAAAGGGTCAGGTGAGGTGACGAAAATGCAGCCATGAAATGGAATAAGCTCGAGGACGACAGGCTGCTGCCAAAGCTTATTGAAAAGTTGGAAACGACATGTGGAAATCAAAATTACACAATTCTACTGTACAAACTCTCGTTGTGCTGACAGGCACATACGAAGCCACAAGCTGCATACGCAAGGATGGTTGGGGTATCAGCTGCTTTGATTGTGCTCCGTTGTCTACGTATAGGTTAAGTGCTACTTGCATGTCTTAACTGTTCATATTTGAAGGCTCTTTTGGGTCTTACAATTTCTTTTCTGCTGCAATGTTTCAGTTTTGAAGCCATGCATCTAGCAGACACTTTGGCTTCGCACGATGGTCGTCCACTGGTGAGCTTCACGTACGCGCATAGAAGCCACATCAACTCTATTTGCCAGTTCCTGCTGGGATACCGCTACGATTTGGACGATCCGCGGTTCGTCCCGCTGCAGGAGGCTCTGTCCAGCTTTACACTGCAGACAGCAGCTGCACCTATCGAGCACCGAGCGGTCTGGTTGCGCCGTACGCTGATCGAACCTATCTGGCCCAGCTCCGTCAGCGCAAACCGCCGCCATAAGATATCCAAACTCAACGCCGTGCTCAGGTACTTTGCGAGATATTGTCACGTTTCCAAGCGTCTGGCCTTCTTAAAGGACTAGCCACGAGTGTTTGAAAGTGTACAACCGTGTCTTCAGTGCGATGTCGAAGATAGCATGGCCTAACGCAGTTGTCAAAAAATGATATAGTATTTTATGCTGGTAATGATGACGTCATGCGGTACAGCACAGACATGTCGCATCACGGCCAACTGTATTTCATTTATTTCATTTATTGTACCCTCCGGGCCGAAGCATTACAGAGGGGAGTGGTATCAAGCAGTAATACAATACATGAAAACATAAGAATATATTGAACAACAATGACAAAAAGAAAACAAACAAACGTCAGGTAAAACTAATTAGTTACTGTTAGTTAGTCTGAAAACGTTGATGAGCAGTAATGTCTGCGATGAGAGGAGGAAGGTATTCCTAATCTTCACAAGTCCTAGGGAAAATGAATTGGTTTTCAGTGTATGATTTAATTGAGGAATATATCGGTTTAAATGTAGAGTGATGCTTCCAGCAATTTCTTCAGGTTCTTTCAGCAGTGTATGAGGAAGATTTTGTACGGAAAAGCAACCAATGCGTCAATCTGTCAGTCGTCAAAGCTCGCGCGGCCATAGTTTAAAAACCGTTAAGCTAAATAGACGGTGCACTACAGTTCATAGAGGTGCCGCAGCTCTGATATTCCCATTAGGCTCGTAAAAAATCATGCAGGTATTTCCCGCACAGTCACATAGTCTATATAAAATCAGAGGTCTAATGTAAAGCCAAAAATACCGCAGTACTAAGGGAAACTAGCCGCAAAAAGTTTTCAGTACCACAGAATGGAAGAAACAGCTCTCACATTAGGAGACCCTGACGGAATAATTACATGAAAATAACTAGTAATACGCCTTTCAATGTAAATGTGGCTACACATGCTGCGAGGACTTTTTTGTTCTCTTTTCTCTTATTCAGCCCGGGAAATATTTCATCCCTCGTAATTTACGCCTCGCAATGCGACGGCATTTGACTCATTGCTCAACGACGAAACGTAAATTGGTTACGTCTCTGGAAGAGCATGTTTTAAACAAGAGAGGATGGCGCTTTTCGCCAAATATTCTAATATGTCATTTTGCAGTGTACTGTGATACGTAGAATGTTGAAATTTATTTCTGCGCAATAAATGACTGACTTTATGTGCTGGTTCATCTGCTTTAAAATTCAGTCTTATAGAGACTTAAGGCTTGATACTTAAAAAAATTGATTGGTTCTTTGTGTCTCGCAACAATTGTACTATCAAATGCATACGAAGCAAGACATTCAGCGCATATAATGTTTTTACTGGCATGTGCTGAAGCCCTGAAAGTTTACATGCAGAAGCCCCTTTTTCTGTTTCTAGAGAATTAGTTCAGAAGAACGAGGAGACCAAGAGCACTGGACGCGCGAAAAGCTATATCGACCTGTACCTGGAGAAGATCCGCGAAGCGGAGAAACCCCATGATGAGAATTACACAGGTACACCAGATACAACAAATAATATAGAAAACAAATATTACAGTATGCATTCAAAGTCATTTAACACATAAGCGCTTTGTAAAGTCTTTGGCACTCCAGGTCATTGCGTCGGCAAACACTCAGTTTTTATTAAGTTAAATTCCCTTTAACTGCCTTTGTAAAACTTCAAACTATTGTTGCGACTCTAATGTACATCGCGTACAAAACACAAGCAAGTAAACGGTGTGGACCAGCCCCACAGAAAGGTTCACACGCAGGTTGTTGCGCACGTCTGTTTTAGGTGTTCCTTATGGTCCTCGTATTTTTCGCGCATCGTTTTTTCATTCAGTATGCTACACCAACTAGCCCACATCAAGCTCATTTTGCCTCATTACTTAAAATATGATATTAGTGCGATATTTTCACTCAATTAGTGATCAGTGATGAAACCAACAGTGTAAATAAAGTTCATTTTGAATGTTAGTCAGCATTTTATCTTTAACATGTAATCAGCAAGTACAGAAGCTTTATTTTTCCCACAAACTATTCAGTGCATCTTTCATTACGCGGTCTTTCTTTATAAAATTTATTTGCAAAAAGTTTAGATAGCATGGACAGCACTGAAATTGGCATGTAACTACACTTGTCGCTAATGGCACCACCCTCCTGTATTGGGCATTTCCGAGCAAGCTTAAGATCGGTTGGGGAAAATTAAGTTTTGATTGTTTGATTAATTCGAAGAATGATGTACGTTAGCGCTTGGAATCTCAGAGCTGCAACATATTTTAGGGGTACCGCATATGAATAACCATTTATGCCGAGACGCAGTTCGTAATTTCACCTAATAGACTTTCCGCCCCTTGTGAACTGGAGGGAAACAATTGCTTGTACAGTCCAAGAAATAAAACTAACTTTTAAGTTATGTCTTAAAGAATGTCGTTTCCGTGATCGAATTTCTAGCATGAGCTGTAATGCGCGTATCGCTTGTTCTCTATCTTATTTTTTCTGCCCATTTCCTATTTCCAAAATGTAGAATAGAAAACCATGTTCAAGCTTATTAGCCACCGCATCTTTCTTGTCAATTTTAACTCTCTCTATTTATTTATTTTATTTATTGAAAATACCCCTAAGGGTCCTCTTTACGAGGGCATTACATAGGGGGATGGGTACATTGGAAAAAGAAACGTAAAAATGAAATACAACTGTGGAACATATATAAAAAGATGGAATTAATACATCAATATAGCAGGGACATCATGTGTAACACAAATATGAAAGCTTTGATATTTGTGATTATAAAATATATAAACATAATAACAGTGGTAGATGCAGCAATTCATTAAACTCACACTGATGCTAAATGTAATGTTGCGTACATAACAAAAACAGGTAGTGCTAGAGTCTAAGTAAAACTTTTCATGTAAGAAAGCCTGAAAAGATGATAAATTAGTTTCGGTCGCCATGTATGACGCTAGGTTATTCCATTCAATGATAGTGCGTGGTGAATATGATTTAGCCTAAAGAGCATGAATTGATGCTGCGGCAAGTCATGCGTGCTACTTTGTTATCATGGTTACGGCGCTATTGCTTGCGTGTATTACCACATTTTATTATTACAAATATGTAGAAGTTTCTGACGAGGGTGCAAGCACACTAAAATATGCTCGAAATCACTGAGGCTGAAGCGGGACATTACTTACAGAGAAGAGCTCAGATAGCTGTGAAGCGTACTTTTCTTGTTGTTTCTTTTCTTGAAGAGCTAGATATATCCTCGTGGTCCACTATTTGTTGCAAAATTACACGTTTGTTAATGACTAACTGATACGTGTTTGGCAATGATTAATCGATCCCCGCAGCACTTAAATTAAACGTGGCGTTGAGTAAAGAAATTTTGAAGTTTTTATGAGGAGAGTGAGCTTTGAGTTCCTAATGCACAAGCATATTCAGAGGAACTATGCAAAATAAGCGCAGTCCGTTCTGAATACTTCTCACAGTGGATACACTGGTTGGAAACATGGTTGACATTATGATGGGTGCGGCCACCAGCGGCAACTATTACCTACACTGGCACCTGCTCAACGTAGCCAGCCGCCCTGACACGCTGCAAGCTGATTTGCAACGAGAGATTGAAGCCGTCGTAGGCAGTGATCGCCCGCCATGCTGGGATGACCACACGTCTATGCCACTAACCATGGCCACCATCTGGGAGATGTTCCGCTGGAAGCTGGCCACACCATTCAACATACCGCGCGCGTATGTAAAGCTCTTCCAGAAATATTTTTTCCCGCATAATGGGCGATCGCTTGTTCGAAAAAGATTAAATGTAGGCTACTAACAGGGAGCGTAAAAGTTAGTTTCGTTTATGGGTCTCTACTCATTTTGAGACATTTGTTTGCTACTTCTTCCTTGTCATGGAATAAATTTAAACGCGTCCACGCGGCAGACTGTTTGGCAAGTTTCAATAATTTCTTGATAATCCGACCCACAACACATGGTCGTATTGGCTGCTCGAGATATCGTAGCTGATAACCCTCGATCAGCATCGACCGCACATTTCTCATTTGCATCACTGGTAATGTTTGATGTTGTTAGTCTCTCTGTTACATATTCAGCACAGTTATTTCTAACTGGCAGCTTCCGAACCCAGAATGCATGATCCCTATCATAAAAGTTTCACAATATTCTCTAATATATAGGTGCGCACGTCAACGTCCACGGAATAACTTATGACTTAGAATAAAAGAGAGCTGAGTGAGCTGGTAATTATTCATGTTAAAGAGCAAGGGCGTGCAAGCTTTTGTGCCTTCTTGCTTTTCCGCCGTTGTGCGTCTTTCCGGGGGATAGTCGGCGTTTGTGGTGTCTTGACTTCTCTCTTGTGTCCTTATTTGCACTCCATGTCTCTTTAACGTGAACTTATGAATATTAGAATTTTAATTATTTGCAAATAGGTGCGTTAAAGATATACCGCGTTGCATTCAGCAAACATACTAAAGGCATTGTTCTCGTTATGACCCAATTAGTACTAGTTCTAGTTGGGCTGTTCAAGACCCAAGTCATGAACAAAATCACAAAAATTAAAGGGCCAGGGAGTGCATGCTTTTGTGCCTTCTTGCTTTTCCGTCGTTGTGCGCCTTTTCGGGTGATAGTCGGCGTTTGTGGTGTCTTGACTTCTCTCTTGTGTCCTTATTTGCACTCCATGTCTCTTTAACGTGAACTTATGAATATTAGAATTTTAATTATTTGCAAATAGGTACGTTAAAGATATACCGCGTTGCATTCAACAAACATACTAAAGGCATTGTTCTCGTTATGACCCAATTAGTACTAGTTCTAGTTGGGCTGTTCAAGACCCAAGTCATGAACAAAATCACAAATAATAAGGAAACACACAGAAAGAAAACAAAACGGCAAGCTCAAGTAGACAACAGTAGAAGGAAATGCATAAGAAGCAAGAACCCTACGCTTTTCTTGCTTTCCAGTGTGGAAAAAGATACAAACATCGGTGGCTACGACGTCAGGAAGGGCACCGTGATATCTCCAAATCTGATGACAGCCCACAGAGACCATACATTATGGAAGAATCCGGACGAATTCGACCTTTCGCGGTTCTTGAATCCCGACGGCACAGCCAAGACAACGAGACCTGACGGTCTGCTTTCTTTTTCCGTTGGTGAGGTCAACCTTTTCAATGAACACTTAAAGCACAGTGACAGAGGCCAGTAACGTATTCTGAACAGGAATGAAGCCATTACCATGAAAAAGGACCTGCGTAAAAATGTTTATTGTGCGCGAGGCTGTTGCTTTTGCTGTCGGATGATACATTTCCGCAGGCAAACTATAGTCAATAGGGCTTTAAATAATGTTGTAGCATTATCATATGCTCTTGTCATACCGTCATAAATTGTAAGTTGATGCCGCCCAGTGGATGCCTACTATTTCAAACTTCCTGGGAAAACGTCTGGCAAAAGAAAAAAAAAAAAAGAAAATATACATTGAACTCCATGAGTAACGTAACCATAACTATGAAGATAAGCGCTTACTAACAAGCAGGGTTTCATTTCGGAAAACTGTAATTTAAGGTATAAAAAACCTGACACCATTCCACTCAGTGAAGATGGGTGACCAACGAAAATGGGGAAAGGGGGTACTCTCTTCTCTGCGATCATCGCCGTTCTTCATAAGCGCGCTGCTCCTTGCGCGTTCTCTTAATGCGTGGCCTCCCCATACTGGCTTCCTACGACCACGCCAACTCAACGTCTCGACTCTACTGTCGTGGATGCACGTACTGACGGCTTTTTGGCACTTTATTATATTAGGTCTTCCACCGCTTTCAAGAGGGCAGTGGGGTTTTTATTACCTTTAACGATTCAAATATAAATCTGCAGCATTACATTGATGAAACCCCTAGTTCCCTCTAGATACAAGTGGAAGAACTAATGGATTACAGTAGTTTTTCCACTGCGCCGTAGAGGGCACTATGGCTTTTTGCATACGGACAGCGACACGGATATAAATCAAGGAGGTATGCTATATACAGCTGCGCCTTAAGATTTCCTGACTGAACAGCACCGATAAACACTTAAAATTATATTGGAAAGAGATGCAAGAATTTTTAGTTTAAAAAACTTTTTTTAAAAGAATTACCTTGGCTTTCATCTTAAAAGCGCTTCCTTGCTTGCCCTTCTCGCGGAAGTATAACGGCTAATTATGAGAAATTTTCTAGTAGCACCCTGATTTTTGATTGAGACCGTCTACATTTCCATCTCCATTGAAGGCGTATATCTTAAATACAGGGACAAAAGGTCATAATTTACACCGACTTCTACGGTCTTCTGACCATGCAATACACCAGTCTGGGCGTCACAGCATAACAACATACACAATGCTAATTGCGCACTTTGCCTGGACGCAGCAGTTTATTGCTGTTTATTTTCACAAGGGATCCACTATACCTAGGCATTCCAATAAAGAAAGCGAATGGAATAATACTTCCTTCCATAGTTCGGTCTGCTATCATGATTATCTCCTCGGCAGCGGAGACTAAAATATCTGCTTGGTCTGCGGCGAACTTAGTCTTCTAACCCATTCTCGTTTAGGGAGGAGGGTGTCCAGGCGAAAACATGGCCATGGTTGAGATGTACCTATACCTGACCACGCTGCTGCAACAGTTCCGCATACTTTCCGAAGACGACAAGCCAATCATCATAACGCCATTCGGTCCGTCACCAGAATTGAGGGACACGAAGCTACGGTTTGTTTAAACGCAACCCACAATTGACATTGAAAAACGCTATCGATAATTTCAGGTGTAATTTGAAAAGTATGTGCATTGAGTCTTGACGGCATTTGATTTGTTGCATAATAATCACCTCATTTGCTTTGGCAGAAGACGTTGATTTGTAGACGTTATTTAAAGAAAGAAAATGCATTGTGCGTTTGTTTATTCAATACGCAAGGAGTCGGAAATTTCGGCGTTGTCAGGAGCACATCGGTAATAAAAATAATATTAAAAAATTTCGCTATCTCCCACTAAAGGGAACCATGTCGGGATGCGAAGGAGCGCATAGGCTGACTTATGTTTCGTTCATCACGGGTACCTTGCCCGATGTTAACGCGTCGTTGCATGTGGAGCCACACCATGAATTCACTGTAGTTGCTGTTGCTGTTATTCGTCCCGAACTCTTGTTGGAGCACACCACCCGGGCTCATCGCTTGTCTGCAGAATCTCGTTCCCCAACGCCATCACGTGATTGCTGAGAGAGTGTAAGGGGGAGAGCGCACAGCGTCTTACCCAGCCCCTTACACAGGCCCGAACGCGCTAGCGCGTGTCAGCACACGCGGTTTTGTCTGCGTTATGCCAAGCTAGGACAGCATACGGCAGCCCGGGCCCCTAAAGTGCTCTGCACGTATTATCATCAAGGCGATCGAAGAACAAGACGAAGAAGACTTCTCTTTGGCGCGAGCGCGCGATCTGCACGTATCATCATCAAGGTGATCGAAGAAGGCGAAGAAGACTTCTCCTTGGTGCGAGCGCGCGCCCAATATTTTACAGATGGCTATGGTAGGTTTTAGAAAGCGGACGGTCGCCAATGGAACTACGGACAAAGCCCAGCGCAAAAGCTGCTTCGCATCTAAAAGACCGTCAAGCTGTAGGTACGTTTATTTCATTGGCAACCTGCCAAATAAAAGCAAAGCACTGCAGGAAAATAAACTGCACATTTGGTAAATAAAAACTCTTAAAGAAAGGTTTTTTTAGTACACAAGCAACACCAGATACCAAAATAGATATGAACTTTATAACAAGCAGCTTATGGCAGCAATAAATCTCTATTCGGTTGAGCCGTGCTGTTGCTTAAGTAATTATTGGCATCTGAAAGAAATAATTTTAAGTCGTTCCTAAAAACATCCTTTTTTAATATAACATGAACGGGGATAACTGTGAATGTAAATGAGGAATAAATGATAGAAGAACTGATAATTTAAAGTAATATAGACGGTGACGAAGACGAAAATTTAAGCTTAATAAATCATCTAGTAAACTTCCAATATACGATCTATATATATATCACCCCATTTATGAAAATAATATAATCCATAATTTTTTCTATATAAGTGAACTTTATGAGTATAATCATCACGAATGGTGTCCGGCGCAAAGGCCTGCTTCAGTGACAGTAAATGAGTTCAACATGAAGTAATGGCCTTAAGTCTCATTTTTTCGTTTTTTTTTCACCCAACGATGCTCGAAATAGCTGCTGGTAGCAAATAGCATTTTTCACTGTGGCCTCTCATGACCACTTGTCACTTTGCTGGCCTTTATTTCGGCGTTCGCTCAAGCCGTTTCACTCAACCAGTATCGATGCGCAAAAAAGAGCCTCTTTTAGATGGAAGCAGCTCTTTGACTAGCCTGAGTAACGCTGTCCCTCCGTCCGCACAAACGCGAGGCAACGCGCTTCTCTCGGCGCAGGTGTTGGAGCGGTGCCAAGTAGGTCACGCCTCAGCTGGGCGTTGACGTCACGCTCCCCTCGCACGCTTCCCTCGCAGGTGCGCGCGTTACGTCCTTCCTCTCCCTCACCCGCCGGAGCGCCCGCAGCTGCCGGCTCCACGCCCGCTCGCCTCCCGTGTCTGCGTTTCAAACAAACGTTTACACCAGTAAACGCTACACCGAGTTTCGCTTCAAACGAATCTTCCAGCGCTCACCGCAGCACCCGCGTTAGCACCGTTCAACTCGTGACGCCACCCGTGCGCAACGCTGCTGCTTCGCATCTCATCATGTTTTCCTTCGGGGAGATGGTCCAATTTTTTTCATCCCTCAATACTTAGGTGGAGCTTACGCCTATCATTTGCGTCACGTTGCACTAGGGTGCTGCACGTAGCAAATTGCAAGCATTGAAGATCAGACTTGGCAGAAATAAATTGAGGCTATCTATCTATCTATCTATCTATCTATCTTCTATCTATCTATCATCTATCTATCTATATCTATCTATTATCTATCTATCTAGCTTCTATCTATCTATCTATCTATTCTTATCTAGCTATATAATCTATCTATTCTAATCTATCTACTATCTATCCCTCAACACCTCTGGAGCACTCGTGGTCGAGGCCTCCTTCATTTGGCCTATACCAAAAACTAGCACAGGAGAGTTGTGGTTGAATGACGCAACCTGCTCTGATTAGGCCATGAGTATGAACAACATGTACAACACCACTGACAGCGTGTTGCGCATACCCGCTAACTAAGGCCCGTTGAATGGCGGGTTTATAGGGCCACAGGTGATGGCGCTGCCAATATCAACCCAGAAACAGCGAAATAGACGATGGTAATCATGAACGCGGATAGCGTTAATTAGCACGTAAAGCAGAAACCCGGTTTTCCAGCGTCGGCGGCCCTTGTTGAGCGGCCGTAGTTGGGCGAGCGGAAAATCCCGATGCAAAAATAAACATTTACAGTCACGATGCGAGCCGCAATCGAACCCAGGCATTCTGTGTGACAGTCAAGTATTCTACCAAAAGTCACGCCACTGCTTGAAAGTGCTTAGGAGACAGCACTATGCAGGCATCATGTCGCGGCAACGTGAACTGTGGTTGCAGTGTTGACTATCCGCATTTATAACAATGTAATAAACGTTACATTTGTAAAGCTATGCGTCAGCAAGCTCTAGAGCGTTGCTCGATCCCGGAGGAATAAGCCAAGAATTACTGTTATGACATCCACATCATAGCAAAGTAGCGAGAATATCTTTTGGATAAAACTGACGGCTGTGCTCGAAGGTGACTGATCACGCTACGTCGGACCATAAGCTAAGCTTTAGGCGCTAGTGTAGTCGACTTGCTTGGTAGGCGCACCATCTGCAAATATTTACTCGGTTTACACAAAGACGTCGTTACAACTCGCAACGCTTGGCTCAAACTAAAAAACTTGGAGGACGCTTGAGCTTCGCCTTCAAGGGTTATCACAGAAGTATCTTAGCAAAAGAGATTATCATAACTTGTTTCCACTAAGAAATATGTGTTATAGGAATCTTTTCTAGCATCAAAGTCATGGAGAACGACACGGACGGGCGCGAGTGATGTTGAGACAACGTCACACTCGATGTTAGCCGTGAACACATCCCAGTCGCGTGCCTTACTAGAAAGCCCGCATACGTAAAGAACATAGCAATGTTCAGCCTTTTCATTTGCCAAAGAACAAGAGGTTGTGTAAAAATTCGATGTATGAAACACACTACAAGTGAAACCAAATGAATCGATGCAATGCGCTTGAAAGTGCAAGGTTGAAGTTTGCAAATATCAAATCCAAACGCTGAAAACCAATAGAGTGCCGGTAATTCTCTTTGGGAGAGATACTTTTTTGTCCCATATTTAACTCCGTTTTTCAGAGTAAATCACCCCTTTTTGAGACAGAGTATACTAATGCTTCCAGACATGGTTATGATACTCCACCTCAACAGAGTAAAAGAACTCTGACCGAAACAGGGTAGCAGGAGCCTTCCGTAGGGAGTGGTAGTACACCTCAAGAAAAAATATCAGAACTCGGACCGAAGTTCGGCTGAAAAAAATGCTTTGGTAATTTTCATCGTGCGCAGATCGTAATGATAGCTAAACAAGGAGCACTACAACATAAAAAAAATGCCAAAAAATGATGAAACGAGATTCGATCCCACGACCTCCTCACGTATTGCAGTAAACAAGATTATCGTAACCGGATATGTGCGCCCTTAATTCGCACTGACTCAATAAGCTGTTAGTAATTTCTCTGTGTAGAAAACATCGCACTTCAGAACTGCGCACTGAACACTCCAGTTTTCGCGACCTTCTCGGACATAGTTTCAGCCATTCTTGTTCACGCTCCGCGACTACAGCCGTAATAGTTCACTCTAGCCGTACCGACAATTAGGCTTAGGGCAGCAAACTCCGTAAGAGACTTTCGTAGCTTAAAACGTCAATTTTGAAATACGAAGTTTATTCACTTTTCTAATGTAGCTTCGATCATGATCGACTAAACGAGGTCATATTTGCTCATTTCATGGCACAAATCGCAATCTAAAACGCGCATATTAGGCCTTATTCCAGTGCCTTCTAGTGCACTGAAAAGCACTGGGAGGAGCTGGAAACGCCGTTTGCTTCTTGTTTTTTCTTTCAGGGTGATCGTCTTCAGAGCCACAACAAACAAATGCAGTGCTCTTTACTGTATATATGTGTGCTTAATAATGACTGGTCATCACTCGTGGTCTGCGGCCACATCAATATAGATCAGGAGCAGGAGTACAACTGCGTTTTACTATCTCATGCCAGATGGGTACATGGGCATTTCACTCTCTAAGAGAAAGGAGGAGTTCAAGCACATTTCACCCTCTCCTTTGATACCGGATGAACAATTCATTGCATTCCGTTCTATTATTTGCGAGAGTAAAAGAACGCCCTGAAGAGTAACTCGGCTTTTTTACTCCTGCGATGCCCACCCTAGTTTATTGAGGGTACAACACAGGGTTCATCATTCTTACCATGATGGTTTGGCGCAGGTATAGTTACCGAAGTTGCTGCCTAATATATTATGTTGTGGTTAAATGGCTAAATGGACACGAATACTAATAAAACACACATTAGTGGAAAAGCTGTGTTACGTTTTTCAATTTTTTCTCCAACGTTTATCCAACCATTCATTATGCACGTCAGTGTTATTATTGCACCTCCACAGGAACACCGCTGATAAAATCTGCATTCAGACCCTCGAGGTCACATCATTTAGAAGGACACTCAGCCGCCTTAACCACTAGTTGTTGTGGCTCTTGGCAGTGGCAATTCTGGAAAGAAGTGTGACAATACACTGTGGCCAAGCCATACATTCTGAGACAATTTATGACGACTAAGCGCCCTTCTCATTGCCCCTTATTCCAAACGCCGGCTAACCATCTTTAGTGTTTCTGGTACAGTTCGTCCATCTGTGGTATATCTTCCGCAGAACAAACAATATTTTAGGTAAATAATAGCACTTACGTTATTTTTTATTGTTCATTGCTCTGTTGTGATTATAAAGAAATCCTTGACCTGAATATCTATGACAATGTACTTTTTATTGCTGCCTTGCATAAAGCATAAACCCTTTTTTCACACTCGCCAGTATATGAAGCGAAGGTTGGTTCACTGCCAAATTATCAAGGCTCTGGTACTGCATTAGAACTCCGTTCGAGAGCACTGTGTCAGCGAACTCATTCGCTGTTGCTGATTCTTAGTGACTCACTAAACCAAAGGCTCCTCTTCAATGCCAGTGCAAATTGGCCGCGTATGCGTGCTTCGCTGCAAATGTCGTCTAAAGACGATAGAAGAGGCGCTGCGTGAGATATGAACGCCATCTGGCAATACGTCGGGAAACGTGAATGCTGTGTTGCGGGCTGGTAGTCCCGGCGCAGCAGCAGGCGAAGACCGGCGGTGACCAACGCGACCGGCGGGGACGCCAGCCAGCCCGAACACGCGGTTTGGAGCGAAGCGCCGAAGCAGAAGAAACGTCCGCACTCAACGAGTACTCTCCACACACTCTTTTATATTCACGTCGCCTGGGTAAAGCAGGAATGCCAGAGCGGCGCCCCATGGCATTCGTACAGTGCAATACTGAACCGAAACCGAAACACAACAATGAGCTCGTGCAGAGGGCACGGAGGAAGCCAAGTTTCGCCGCCGGTGTCCTTCGCAGCTATCGCACACATAAAAAAGAAAGGCTTCGAGGCGGATTCGAAGTGAGGATTTCTTCATCGTGAAAACACGTTCTACAGTGGAGCCTTTTGGCCTTTTGAGCACTTCTATCTATCTATCTATCTATCTATCTATCTATCTATCTATCTATCTATCTATCTATCTATCTATCTATCTATCTATCTATCTATCTATCTATCTATCTATCTATCTATCTATCTATCTATCTATCTATCTATCTATCTATCTATCTATCTAGCCGCCTACGACTGGGTGCTCTCATGATCGCCTCCTTAACTTAGTGTAGACCAAAATTGGCATGCGAAGGTAAGAGGATTTGACAAATATGACTGTCGGGATATGACATGAATAACGGGAAAATCCATTCGTGTACGTCGTCACACCGTCACATCGTCATAGGTACGTCGCGTGCCTGGTAATTTCACAATGTGCACACAGCTACTACACTTAGAAAAACACGTCGATCCACCTGGTAACACTTGGCTCAAAGCCATAAAATATAGCATATAAGTATTCGCTGACTGCTTCGCATGAAACCGATTCCCACAACGCGTGAAATCTGCCAATTTTTTTTCTTCCATGGTATTTATTACAAATGTGCTTATTGTATATGCATAGCGAACAAAATAATCAAGGCCGACTTTTCAGGTGCACAACAAGCGTTACGCAGAAATAGGTTTCAAAGAACGCGGTGAACGTACTGAAATTATATTAGAGCAGTACATTTCATGAACAGTGGATACCGATCCGGCTCACACTGTAGTTGTCTGTAAAAATCTTCTAGCTGTAGAGCAATCTGGACGAAATGCGACTACGCTGATACCATTGGTTCCCCATGGCTGTCCCACATGAGAGTTTTCCGTAAAATTCGCATAGCCGTTAGCAATAACATGTGAAGAGGCGTATCATTTCTTTTTGGTGGCTTGAGATAACGTACTTTCGTTAATGCCTGAAAATAGCACGGCGTCCTTTCATGAAACATTCGGCAGATCCTACGTACCTTTGGATTCGATGTTATGTGAAGCATGCAACGGGAAGGTGACTGTGGCGTAATCTTTTTACTGAGCAAAACGTTACAAAGTGCCGCTAAAGATTTGTATAAATTTTAGACACACACATATTGTCACGTGCTACAGAAGGACTTGAACTAGCAGAGCACCTGAAGAAAGTTGTTACGCCTTGGTACGAAACACAAATTCGTACTGCCGGCGGACATGTAGTCACACCAATCGGCATGTGCACAGTCAGAGTAAGCATTCGTGGACGTACGTTTCTCGCATGCTGCCTCGTACTTCGTGAATGTTCTCGCGATCTAATCCTGGGAGTCGACTTTTTGCGGGAGTACGACGCTATTATCGACCTTCGGGAGCGTACCGTGACTTTTTCGACAGAGAGAGCAACTCTCGATTCCGACGACAGCCATGACAGCACGTTTCGCGTTTCTGCCGACAGCATAACGTTGCCTCCGCGTTCGAGTGTCCTGGTTGATGTGGTGTGCGACAAGTTACGTGATGGTGAGGCTATCGCCGAAGGCAACTTCACGCTTTTATTCAAGCTAGGTGTCTGCGCGGCCCGCAGCCTCGTCACGCTTTCTGACGGACGTTCTGTGCTGCTTGTGACCAACTTCAGTAATGAGTACCCAGCACCTCCACCAGTTGTCACGTGCTACAGAAGGACTTGAACTAGGAAATACTGCACCGGCAGAGAGACGCACACAAGACTGGGAAGATGGCTGCCAACACAACAACAACAACAACTCAGAGCGAGAGCGCGCTCTGTCCCAGAACGTCTTCTTCCATTCTTGTGGATTGTTGGCTCGCGCTCGCCATACCTGTCATGCTGGGCAGGTGGCAATATATGTTGAATAGCCGCATAAGTGTTGTACAAACAGTTGTTTACAGATGGGTAACGCTGCCAACGGCAACGTGGGTATTACCAACACCAGAAGCGGTAAGCTGATATGTAGTGCTTACATTTGTCCGTTATGATGGATAACGCACGCACGCTTCACGAACCCGTATGCGTGTGTGGATGAGGTTCTTGACAGTTCTTGAAGATGGTCATCATCATCATGGTCAGTTAGTAGCAGCAGCTGGTCATGACTTTTTATTGGATCCAGTCGCGATCGCGGTGACGAGGGGTCCATGCGTAGTGAAGTATGAGGTATAGTAAAGATGTAGGAAATCGTGCGTGCCTCGGTCATTTCGTCGACAAATTGTCTGTCAATAGAGCCGGCGACATGTCGGAACCTGAAGTCACTCTTCGCGTTGGTGAGGCATAGGGCGTCGAGGCTGGTAGGTCTGGATAGTGCTACGTAGACCAACTTCAGTTGATGGCACTTGTGGTTCCTTAGACTACCTGGGCGTATGTGGCCTACGTAGCCTAGTCTACAGAGCGGCTGTCTGTGAATCTGGCATCATCCTCGGTCAGCATGAGGCCATCGCACAGCCTCGTAAGAAATGAACAGGACACTGCGTAGTCATGGCGTACTAAGTGCACTTTACGGTGCGATGATGTGATTATGGTACGTAACTTTCGTTAATGTATTCTTCAGGGGTCGAGCAATGATTCAACATAGATTGCTGAATCATAGGAATACAAATGTAATGGTTATTAGACTGCTATAAAAGCGTAGCCAACACCGGAATCACAGACGTTAATCTGATATGAGGCCTGTATCGTAGGAGTACATATTTTATTTACAGATACTGCAATCCCCGTAGGGGATTTTAGCAGGGTGGAAATACAGCATATTATGGAAAAATGTAGGCAACAAAGCAAAACAGAGTATAATACATTGCTTCAAAAATACAAATATATCGTATGCGAACGAATACATTGTTTTAGGCTATTGCGCATACAAATACAGCCCTAATACAAAACAACAACTAAATAAACAAAACTCGGCAAAAAGAAATACATATTATGAAGGAGGTCATATTGGAAGGTAATTAACAGACGTTTGCAGCAAATAAAGACAGTGAAGGTTGAGTAACTTGGGTATTAGTCAGGTTATTCCATTCAGTCACAGTCCTTGGAAAAAAGGAATATTTGAAACAATTGTTTTTTACGCTGAACGGGGTAATTGTTAGGTGATGCCTCTGTCTTGTGGCATACCCAGAAGAAAAAGTAATTATATCAGATATGTTAATATTGTAATGTTTATTGATAAGTTGAAATAAGAATGTTAGTCGGGAAACACGATTGCGTTCCGTAAGCGCAGACAAGTTGGCTTGTTTTAAGAGTTCAGTTGCAGAGGTACGGGTGTAGTTATTGTAAATGAAGCGAACTGCCTTCCGCTGCACCCGCTCGAGATTTTTAACGTTAGTTTGCGTATAGGGGTCCCAAATTATGGCGGCATAGTCAAGGACTGGAAGTATAATTGTTTTATATGCTAACGAGCGTACGGAAAATGTAGATTGTTTTAATGCCCTCCTAAGAAAAAACAATTTGCGGCAGGCGTTGGCGGTTACTTTATCGATGTGTAGGTTCCATTTTAGGTTGTTAGTAATCCACAGGCCCAGGTACTTATATTCTGTTACCTCAGATAGAAAAACATTGTTAGCCGAGTAAGTAAAACTCTGCTTATTCTTTTTGTGAGTAATGCACATGAAAACAGTTTTCTCGAAATTCACCGACATATGCCAATCTTCGCACCAGGCAACAACCTTCTGAAATGCATCATTTAGTAATATTTGATCGCAAGGACTATCTATTTCGGAGTATAAAACACAGTCGTCGGCATAAAATTTAATCTTAACAGGTAGATCTCTTGCAAGATCATTTATATATAGCAAAAAGAAGAGAGGCCCAAGAACCGAACCTTGGGGAACGGCAGAGTCAACGGAAAGGTTATCAGAGTCGTGATTCTGAAAGGTAACGAATTGTCTACGTCTAATAAGGTAATTTGAAATCCAATTAATTAGTCTAGGATTTTTAAGAATTATGTCTAATTTATACAGTAGTTTCTGATGAGAGACTTTATCGAAAGCTTTCGAAAAATCCATGAATATAGCGTCTGTCTGTTTTCCATTGTTTATGTTGTTTGCAAAGTCATGCACGGTTTGTACCAATTGGGTTATTGTCGAATAGCCTTTACGGAATCCATGCTGATTGATTGTTAGAAATTTATGTTTCTCAAGGAATTCCAAAATGTGTTTGTGAATGATGTGTTCCAAGATTTTGCATGCAGTTGAAGTTAATGAAATAGGGCGGTAATTTTTGATGTGCTGCTTATTCCCGGTTTTGTGGAGTGGCTTAACTCTGGCGATCCTCCTGTCGCCCGGCACCTGGCCAAATTTATGTAGTGTTTATAGCTTTCTTGCAAAATTAAATAGCCAACACCATAACCACGATTGACGTTTCACCGACATTACGCCTGCATAGGCTGTTTTTCCAAACCAGTTTATAGACCGAGGCTGGCTCTGTGGTAGAATACCTGATTGCCTCGCAGAATGATTGGGTTCGATTCCTGCTGGGATCCTAATTTTCATTCTTTCCATTCGTCGGGTCAACGCTGCCGACGTCGGTTTTTCTTAACGCTCTCGCATTTAAGTTACCAATGTCTGTACTCGCCGTTCTTGAGTAGATATAAAATGTCAATCACCTGTGGCGCATACCCGTATACCGCAGCCCATGATAAACGGGTATGTGTCAGACGTGTCTGGAGGAAAAGGGTTTGATGACGTACGCGACAGAATTTTCGCGTTATTCATGTCATGACCTGATAGTCATATTAGTAAAATCCTCTTACCCTCCCATGCCAATTTTGGTCTACACCAAGTTAAGGAGGCGATCATGAGAGCACCAAGATGTAGGCAGCTAGATAGATAGATAGATAGATAGATAGATAGATAGATAGATAGATAGATAGATACGTAGATAGAAACGCTCAAAGTGCCAAAGGTTCGCTAAGAAATGCTTCGCATTTAACAACGCCAGTGCTTGAAACTTTTTTCAGAAAAAGACCCTAAACAAGCGTCATCTATGGCGAGGAAACGTGTTAGCAAGTGCAGTATTGCACGACATAAGAGTAGAATCGCACCATGGTTCAGGGCATGCGAATTGCCTAGCGAGTTTGTGGTTTAAAGCTTCCCATTCATTACAAAGGGCTCAGCCATAATTCTTCCTCATCATCATCATCCTCCGTTGCACCAACAACAATGTGTGCAGCTACGTGCGAATATTGCCTTAGAAACGCGTAGTCGGTGTTTCGCTACATCTAAAAATATGATCGTAAATTGCGTAGTCGAGACCGCCTAACTGTACTTGTAGTAGGTGCCCTAAGAGAGCTAACAGCGGGCTTCGTGAAGGCCGTTCCTCCAGCTTGGGCTATATCTGTGCGGCGCGCCGGCCTGGCGTTTCAACAGCGGCGTTGTTCTAGTTTTACGCCAGACGACAAATAAGTGCCGAGAGTAGCCACGCTCCGGTTCCCAGATACACCCAGAGATGGCATAACTTCCTCGGTTGCAGTAGGGTGCCTTCATGCGCACGTCCTTCAGCTCAAGGGTGAGGTCAATTGCGGCGTGTACTGCGGTGCGGCTGCCATATTCAGGCTCACCGCGTGCCACCGCACTCACCGGCAAGAAACTGCAGGGCTGCGCAGAGCGGCTACACCCTAACCGGGCGCGCACATCGATGCATCTTAGGTTGCGGATGAAGCGTTAGCCACACACTGAAAACGGGAAAGCACGGCTCGAGCATGAATAGGGCATAAATTCGTCCCGCAAAAACTGGTTCCCAGATACACCCATATATGGTGTAACTGCCTCGGTCGCAGGCAAAGCCGTAGCCACACAGTGAAATGGAGAAGGGCGGCTCGAGCGTGAATAGGGCCTAAAGTCATTGGATCAGTGGCACGTGAGGCAAGGACATTGCCAACGCTCACTCAAAGAAAACCAACGCGCATTCGCACGAAAACGGCAGCGTCGTCGACGGGATGCTTAGCACGAGCTACGGAAGCCTCATGGTTGGGAGGGGGGGTGGAGGGCTTAAGAACCGAATCCAAACGCGTGGTATGTGTACCAAACGTGTGGTAAGCCAAAGATCTTGTGGTGACTGTGCCGTGGAGATAATGATGGGACGGGGGTAATGGTGGATGGCAATGGTGCAACAAATGTGTCACCATGCCGTTCTCACTGCACCTCTACTCTACAAATAACACCAACATAACACCTCACAAATAACACCTCAGAGACACCAACACAGAAATCACAAAACATGAATCAAAATCCCGGAAAACTACCAGGGAATCACATGAGAACCGTAACTTCGCTGTTTCTGCATATTTCACACTGGGTAGAACTAGGGTAATTTTTTTATTTACTGGATCTAACATATACTTCACCTTGATTCTACAAGTTAACAATGCTACTTTGAGCCTGCATTTTTATTTTCAACAACGTCGTCGGCTATGATGCTGTATTCTGCGCACCTAAAATGTACCTAAAATGGCGCCTAGGTATGTTAGGCTGTACGTAATACTCGCCCAATGTTGACCAGACGATTACGGTGTCGCGTAACGGCGATTTGATGCGGCCAATAGAGTAAGCCGTTCCCTGTGATAGTGTAGTAGTAAACTGCACTTTACTGGTGATAGGGGCGGCGTAGAAATCAAGAGGACTCGTCAAATCATAAGCCCTGGTACAGCAGGTATAGAAAGATTTCTTTTAATAGAGATCCTGCTCCTCATACTCCATATGTGTTGCGCGAGGGATACTCAGGTAATTCCTCCCCTCTTACTGCGCAGCTGTGTGGTCAACAAATTCTGCGAGCAGCACATGTGTAGGCATACTTGAGATGGCACGACATATCGACAAATTGAAGTCTCATATTAAGTGCGGAGTACATTAAGGCCCCGGGCTGTCGTATGCTGTCGTCGTCTCATGTAGCTTGGCGTAACGCTGGCAAAACCACGTATAGCCTAGCATTCTGTAGCATATTTAGCACGCGCTCGCGCCAAAGAGAAGTCTTCTTTTGTCCTCCGAGCGCCTTGATGATGATATCAAGTGCGGAGCACTTTAGGGGCCCGGGAAGTCGTATGCTGTCGTCGCTTGGCGTAAAGTAGGCAAAACCATATATAAAAAATAGAAAAGAAGAGGAGGCAGCAAGTGAGAAATAGAAAGAGAGAGAAAGAAAGGGAGGAAATAAGAAGAAAGATAGAAACAAATTGAAATAAAAAGGGAAAAAATAACAGAAAAACTAGAAAAGAGAAAAGAAGAAAAGAGAGCAGGAAATAAAGACAAAACCGAAGAGAAACAAAAGAAGGCTGCCCCACTCCGCACTTCCTTCAGGCTTGGCACCAGTAGTGTGAAGCTGCCTTATTTTTTTATTCTGTTTTTTTTTTCTGGATGGGTGCATGGGGTTGAGAGTGAATTGAAAAGCTGGTGAGTCTTCATGTCATAAGGGGAGATTCGTACATGTTCCCAAAGAATGCACAGCGTTAAAATTTCAGGGTCCTGTTCCAGCCGTCTTTTGCATGGTGCTAAGCGTGGTACAGACCATTCATTACGACACCATTCCTTGTCTAGTTTTTGATCGTCGCCTGGTTATCTGTACGTGTGCGCGTCTGCTGGCCGTAAACACTACTCTGCAAAAAGGGCGACGTTCATTAAACGGCACACGCGCCCCTTTTATATATGTCCTCCCCATCAGGGCTTCCTGTTCAGGTGCGCTGACTGGTGACTCCTCTCGGCGCAAGAAAAAAAAAATGTACATCACTAAGAATTGATTTAGCGGTCGAAGGCGAACCTATCTATGCCTCCTGTCCCGGGGTTTCCGGTTTGGTACCACTGCCTCGTCAACTTCACCAGTAACGTGCAGTTTACATTTCAGTCTCTTCAGGATTAGCACACTGTAGTTATTGCACCGCTACAATAGCGAGTGTCGCAACAAAGAAATACGAACTCAGGCAGTAAAGTAAGATTAAATAAATATGCCCTTGGATGGCATCAAATCCCGTAGGGATACTTTGTTTCTGCCCGACTCTATCACTCATTTCGATTGGATTTCTCAAAAAAGTGTATGTGACAGCACTGCCTGCCATTGCTTCAGCACTGATGAAAGCAGGAAACTACAATTTTATTAAAACTCCGGGTGGTCAATGAGGTTATTGAAATATTCTCTATCTTGCCAATTATTTATATTAAGGTACAGGTCTTTTTTTATGCGCAAATGTTTCGCTTAGTCAACTCAGATTTTGCGCTTCTGAATTTATTAGGAATGCGTAGCTAGCCTTTTTGCGTAGGTAAATGGCAGATGTAACGTATGCTTTACTCGTTCCCATTAGCGCATTTATTAGCATTGCTTGAAGTGCAGTTGGCGAATAAATGTTAACATGGAGACGTATCAGCTACAGTGAGGAGTGCTACCATCGATTGTTACTTCGATACTAGAAAACAAGGACTCAAAAAAGAAACACTTTTAGAGAAACAGGTAAAACATTTTATTTTCTAAAGAAACTAGCTGGCACGTGCCAAAACTCGTTTTCTATATTTGAAATAACTTGTTGGGTAGAAAGCGGTCCTTAAATGAATATCGTGTCCTTAAATGAAAGACGTGCTCACGTTTGCCCAGACGAATGAAAAAGGCCTTCAGAGGTTTTGATGCCGTCGGTGAACTTTAGGCAGCTGTGGCTATAGCTCGGGGGCCGAGTGACGCGCAAAAACAGATGGTTACTTCCTGTGTATCACGCAGCTTTCATATGTCGGCTACGAGGCCAAGGCTGAAGGAAACGGGGCTGGCACTGAAGTAATAACTCTGTACATTGTCACGGTTTCAATCTACGGCAAAACATGGGCTGAACAAGCCATCGGCTACGACTTCAGCTACGGAACGCCTGGAGTGTCCATCGCAAAATAGGTGGATAGCAAAATGACGTCTTCCGGTTCGATGCCTAGCTCTTCGCTGTTTCAAGGTGTGCGCCGTTCAGTGTAATCGGGGAGAAAACGCGTTACTTTCTGCGACGCGGTTGTTACCAGTTATCTTGCCTCCTCCCCGATTACACTGAACCGCACACAACTTGAAGCAGCGAAGAGCTGAGCCTTGACGGTTCCTAGAACCGGAAGTGCTGTAGCAGACGACGCGCCGTTTTGCTATCCACCTATTGCGAAAAAGCAACAAAAAACGAAATGTTGAAGCTTGTGCAATGTCGTGCAAGGCTTTGAACAGCGAAGCTGGACGATTGTGAACTCTAATGCGGTTGCTTGTAGGTTGTTGCTAGGCTTTAGCTAGGTGATGCTAGGTGGTTTCCAGGTTGCTTCTACGTGGTTGCTAAGCTTTACCTAGGTGATGCTATGTTGTGTAAGTTGCTTCTCAGAGCAGAGAGGTTCGAGTTTGGACACAGAAAATCACCTACACGGCACGGATGCACAAACTCCAGAGACAGAAACACGCGTTGAATCCGAGCGTTCACACCTCCCTTAGTTCTAGAGGCACGTCGTTGTTTGCGTAGGGCTACCATCGCTTCGGGGTCTTCCCGCAGCCGCCGTAGCTTTTCCCGATCCCTTGTATTCTCTCGTCAATTGTACGAGCCGCTGAAGCACTCCGCACAGATGCTTTAGCGGAGCTGAAAAGTGCGGCCACCGTGTTTATTACTGGGTTAAGCCCGATCCTTCATCAAAGCTTTTGTCAAATACTGGTTGCGTCTGTCTAGAAATCTTAATTGGTGTTTTCGCCCGTCTGTTGCCTTCTTCATGTTTAGTGGGCCAGCGATGAGTAGTGGGATTTGCCCAATTTCTGTGACACATAGCCGTTCATGACGATGATAGCTTTTTGTACACACGAAAGTTTTTACGCGAGTTAAACAATCTCCCGGCAAAGAAAGTTTTACCAGCAGCCGATATCGGCAGAGATCTTTGATACGCAGGACACGTTGAGGGGCTATCGATAAGTCACGCAGCTTTATTGGACAGGAACGCATGCGAATCACTCACGTGACACACAATGTGTCTATTCGTTGGCGCACCTAGACGACGTGCATGCGAGATCACTGAAGTAAGAGAGGATGAAAACATTGACAGTAGGTTCATATTATTTGTGCGGTTAGCTCAAGTATTCATCAGAGTCATTCACAGAGCAGTCCTACTTACCATCGTCCGCCACTTGCGGTTGCTTATGCAGTCTGCTCTTGCTCATCATATACAGTTACAACGAAGCGCATGTAGGCAATTTTGTTGTGCCACTTTAACAGGACTAGAACTTATACCTACCTAACTAAACACATAACTTGACTGAGGAACTACCGCGCTGTCATGTGCAACTTCCTTCGTTCAAACTCTCTGATCGGCGCGCCTCTTTTTCTGACATCCTAAACATGGCAGCCATGTCATCATCACCTCGCCAAAAATCTGGTTTGTTCACAGTCTACTTGCCAGAAAAGTGGCCACGAGCTGTCGTTATGGTTCCGTCTTCCACCGTCAAAGTATTTTATATACGTATCTAGCCCTTTAAGAACAATACCTAGCTTGGGTAAAGAGAAAGAGAGAAGAGGGAGAAATGAAAGACAGGGAGGTTAACCAGAAGCAGTCTCCGGTTTGTTACCCTGTACGTGGGAAGAGGAAAGGGGATGTAAAAGAATAAAAACAAGGAAGAAGAGACGTGACGACAGCACGCGACAAGATACAACAACAGCAAAAAACAAAACGAAGTGATGACCGTAGTCCAAGTACTACACGGTAACGCGCAGCACAGTCAAAGCGGAAGCTTGAAAAGCGCCCTTTCAAGAGGCCGTTTCGAACTCCCTTGGGGCATCGAATACAACTACATATGCAAGGTATTCACTACGCCATAAATCATAATTTTTGTGAAGTACAGAAGCACCCACTATGCCACCCTTCGTCTTTCTGCAAATAAGCGAGGTACCCGTTAGACATATGTGAGTTATTATGTGCACATTGTTGATGCTGCACGTGGCTGATGACGATGACGAATTGTGGCTGAACACTTTGTAGTGGGTGGCAAGCTTTAAACCACACAGACGCAGCGCAGTTAGCATTGTGTGGCGCCTGTTTGTTATTTTAATCTTCTGCCACGCAACATTACATATCTTACCGCGATTCCTTGCCCGACATGACGCCTGCATAGGGTCTTTTGTGCAAAGGCATTTCAAGCACCAACGTGGCTCTGTGTTAGAATACTCTACTGCCACGCAGAGGGCCTGGGTTCCAAACCCATCCGATGCTGCATCTTTTATTTATTTCATTTCCCCTTATTTCGCGCGATAGCGGTTACGGACACCGGCGGCGGTGGACAATTACGGCTCTGTTTTGGGGATATCATAAGAGCTTTCGCTGTAAAGTGCTCTGACTGCCATCTTGCCGCCCAAACATGCTCCAAAAACTTGGAGGACGCTTGAGCTTCGCCTTCAAAAGTAGTGCGTGTCGCCTTCTCAATTGCTAGCCTCACTTGGGTTTTCGGTGCATGGCTCAACCGTGCCGTAAGGAAACCAACGACTTTGCGCGTAACATTGTCCATTTAAAAGTATCTTAGAATTCCTACTGCAGGTACAATTGTTAAGTGCCCACTACGCCATAATAATGCTTTTTGCGAATCAGCGAAGGGCCCACTACGCGTCCGTAAGGCAACAGGCGATCGTACGCAGCTGTTCACTTTGTTCATCCTTTTGCTGCTGATGATGATTAAATATGTCTGAGCGCTCTGTAATAGGTGGGCCTTTAAAGCACCCATTCATTGCGCAATTCACACGTTTTGACGCCTGGCGCGATTGTACGCTTCTGCCACTCAATATTACATGCCTTAAGGAGACTCCTTCCACTACATGACATTCATATAGTCTTTTTTTTTCCGAGGGAGTTTCAGAAAGAGAGTGGCTCTGTGATAGAACACCTGCTTGCAACGCAGACGGCCTGGGTTCAATTCTCGCTCGAACCCAAACATTTTTATTATTTATTAGATGCGTAGCAGCTCTTTCGCTAGCCTGTGTAACGCTGTCCGTCCGCTGAAACGCGAGGCAACGCGCTTCCCTCGGCGCAGGTGTTGGAGCGGTGCCAAGTAGGTCACGCCGCAGCTGGGCGTTGACGTCACGCACACCTCGCACACTACCCTCGCAGGTGCGCGCGTACGTCACTCTCTCCCTCACCCGCCGGAGCACCGCAGCTGCCGGCTCCACCGCCCGCTCGCCTCCCGTGTCCGCGTTTCAAACAAACGTTTACACCAGTAAACGCTACACCGAGTTTCGCTTCAAACGAATCTTCCAGCGCTCACCGCAGCACCCGCGTTAGCGCCGATCAACCCGTGACGCCACCCGTGCGCAACGCTGCTGCTTCGCATCCCATCAGCGTTCCCTTCGGGGAGATGGTCCAATTTTTTTTGCATCTTTATCGATTATTCATATAGTGTTTCTTTTAGGAGCTTGCTCGCCAAGCTTCTTATGCTCGCGCCTTGTCCTCACCTCTGTGACCGTCGGCGCGGCGGCACACACCACGTTCGGCGCACCTGCGCTCTCTCCGGTGATTTCAAGAATGCTCACTAGATGGCGCCGTCGCTCAAGGCGGCACACACCACGCTCGGCGCAAGCGCTAGCTAGGTGGCTGCTCGCTGGCCGCACCGCTCGTTTCGCTGGCTTCCTTTCTCTTCGCCGGGAGCTCAAACTCTCTTCGTTGCCGCTCCGCAGCATGAACGGCAGCAGCGCGACGGGCTCGCAACGCAGCAGCAGCTCGGGAAGATCTCGCCTTGCCAATAACCAGCCAACACATGATGTCACGTTACGCTCTCCGGTGCGTATCGTACGACTGCAAACGTCCGACCACCATCAGGGGCACTTATATCGATGTTGCCTTCTCGAACTTTCCATTGCGTCCCATCATCGATGACCCCTTGGCAACATACTTTACTGATCATAAAGCAATCATCTTTAAAGGGAAACGAGTCCCCAAGCTCATCGAGGGACGCCCTTCTTGTACTTTGTAAAAGAACATCTCTTGTGTATATGTAATGCATATAGTTCAACCATCATAAAGCAATCATCTTTAAAGGGAAACCAGTTCCCGAACTCATCGAGGGACGCCCTTCTTGAACTTGGTAAAACAACATCTCTTGTGTATAAATAATGTTTATAGTTCATCCAAATGTATATATGCTTCATCAAAATGTATATAGTGCATCCAACCGTAAATTAAAAAAAACATTGTCGATGTAATGTATGTATAACAACGTTGTCACGTCTATATATGATGGTAGAGAAATGTGCACGGAGCATTCGCGGGTTACCCGATCATCTCCGAGCAAGCTCCTCTAACATCATTCACTTCGTGGATATGGCGGTGAATTTTTCGAATCAGTTTCAATAAATAGCATAGCTCCGTGGTAGACCACCTGCTTGCCGCACAGACGGCCTCGATTCGATTCTCACTAGAACCGAAGTTTTAAATGCGAAGCATTTCTTAACGAACCCAAGGCACTTTGAGCGTTTCTATCTACGTATCCATCCATCCATCTATCTATCTATCTAGCCGCTTACGTCTGGGTACTCTCGTGATCGCCTCCTTAGCTTGGTGTAGACCAAACTTAGCATGGAAGGATAAGAGGGTTTGATGAATATGACTGTTTGGTCATGACAGCAATAACCTGAAAATCCTGTCGCGTACGTCGTCAAACCCTTTCCTCTAGACACGTGTGGCACATGCCCATATTCCACGGCCGCGGTTACGGGCATGAGCCGCAGTTGATTAACAGTTTTATCGTCACAAGAGCAGCGACAACAGACATTGGTAATTTAAATGTGGGAGCCTCAAGAAAAAACGACATAGGCAGCTTTGACCCGATGATTGTAAAGAATAAAGATCAGAATCCCGGCAGGAATCGAACCAATGCATTCGGCGTGGCCGTCAGATATTCTACCACAGAGCCACGCCACGTCTTGAAACTGTTTTGTAAGAACACCCTATCTATATGCGTGATGTCGGTGCACAGTGATCTGTGGTTGCAATGCTGGCTATCTAATTTTGTAACACAGCAATGAGCATCACATATATACATCCGCCCATTTTTTAGGGGCGAAGCTCCTTAGGGTGTGGGTCGTTTCCTCCTCTGTAGTAGTAATATGTATGTAGCCAGCTATAGTTTAATGAATTGCTCACTAGATGGCGTTTCATGTATTTCTTAGAGTTCTAGTTTAATGAATTGCTCACTAGATGGCGTTTCATGTATTTCTTAGAGTTGCTGTTTAAAGATGACAGATGGCGCTTGTATAATGCGAATGGCGCATGTCATTGGATGCCTGCGATCGTAAAAGGCGCTGGCTCTTGGCGCGCTTTCTCTCGCTCAGAGTCGCCGGATAGAGGCAGACAAGGCGCTCGCTCTTGGCGCGCTTTCTGTTTCGCTCGGAGTCGCCGGATGGAGGCAGACAAAGCGGTCGCTCTTGGCGCGCTTTCTCTTTCACTCGGGAGCGGACACTTTCCCTGCATTTCACCGATCACAAAGCGGTGACAATGAAGGGACCACGTAAACCAACAATACAATAAAAGTTTGACGTTTAATATATACACGGTGTTTCACACTCTTTATATGATGTACTGGACGAATTTCACGGAAGCGTTTAACCGTTTACCGAATGATTTCCTCCGGAGCTTCGCCCCACTCATCATCATTCACCCCGTGGATATGCTGTGATATTTTTTTAACCTGAACGCGCGAGCATCGACCGCCAAGTTGATAAGCACCGTACAACGGAGCGCAGCGGCTACATGAACGAGAATACGCGCATGCGCGCTATTAGCAGTCCTGTGCAGCTGTCGTCCGCTAGGCTTTTCCGGGAACTGGACACTAGCCCTGCTTCTTTCGAGAACTGCTATCGTCATCCTTTTTTTCCTGCCGGAACGCTGCCAGGAAATTATGAAGAATAGGTCAAACAGTCGTGCTTCAGATGGATGGGATGTCACTACACCCGCTAATTATGCTACGTGCGTATCAGCATTTTTAAAGCGGAGCTGTAAAGCTTTTCGTCATGCCGTGCGGAGCCGACAAAAAACTCTCATCATCAGAGGCCGGCGCGTACTCTGGCTCTTTGCGTCCTCTTCTTCATGGTCTTGTCTCCGTGCTCAGTGAAGCCAATTAAGTAAGGCTATGCAATGTTCACGTTAATTATGCCATGCCATGCTACGATCAAGCTAATTAAGAGCATACTAATTACGAAGATTATAATTACAACTTTGCTAAGTAAGGGCTCTTAATATTCTACTAAAATCCTGATAATTAAGCATGTACAATTAGTGACGTTTTAATTACGTCATTAATTATTTGAAGATCTCTCTGACTAATGATTTGCTAGTTAGGATCGTGTTATGTAAGACTAGTAATTAGTCCTTCCTTATTAGGAAGGTCCTTATTAAAAAGACCCTAACTTGTAAAGTCATAAATAGCTTGTTCTTAAACGTTCTCAATACCATGGTCCTAAATAGCAAAGTATTAACTATCGCAACTCTAATTAGTCAAATCTGAACCAGGTATGACTTAGTAAGGGCCTACTATATCACTTTAACTAGCAATGTCTTAATTATTGATGTTTTATTTAGCATAGTCCTAATTAGTGTAATTATGACATGGCTTGGCTTAAGTAGCTTGATCTTAGCATAGCTTTGCTTGATTGACTTGACTAAGAAAGAAATGCTATAGTCTTAATATTCTTTTTCTACAAATACCGTTGTTTGCCTCCATTGGAGTAACCAATTATTTGTGGCAGTGTTTACCAGGCTTCATTTTAGCGCAATATTAAAGGGCAGTGGTTTTGGTTTTCGCATTAAAAGCCTACTTGCTTCGACAAGTAGAGTGGCTGATAACATAGGACTCACAAATAAGCTGCGCATATGGTTGACCGATTGTCGGCGACAACCTAGGAATACACTGGCATAGACACCGCCGTCGAAGTAAAAGGAAATTTTCATAGATACGCAGCCAATTTAGTTCGGTCATTGTGCTTAGACAAAAAGGCAAAAAAAAATTGAATACCATGTACTCCGCTACGGGAGAGCTAGATCCCTTCCTGCAGGTTGGGTATTGGAATGCATTTGCGTTCCGTGCTTAAGAAAAAAAAAATGGACCATCTCACCGAAGGGAACGCTGATGGGATGCCAAGCAGCAGCGTTGCGCACGGGTGGCGTCACGGGTTGAACGACGCTAACGCGGGTGCTGCGGTGAGCGCTGGAAGATTCGTTTGAAGCGAAACTCGGTGTAGCGTTTGCTGGTGTAAACGTTTGTTTGAAACGCGGACACGGGAAGCGAGCGGGCGTTCGAGCCGGCAGCTGCGGCGCTTCGGCGGGCGAAGGAGAGAGTGACGTACGCGCGCACCTGCGAGGGAAGCGTGCGAGGGGTGCGTGACGTCAACGCCCAGCTGCGGCGTGACCTACTTGGCACCGCTCCAACACTTTCTGTGCGGACGGACAGCGTTACACAGGCTAGTCAAGGAGCTGCTGCGCATCTAAAAAAAACATTACGGCAGCATCGCACTGGTTGGGCCAAGCCTGAAAAAAGAGCGAAGCAGGGCCGCTTTGCTTAGCCTACCAACCGAGCCGAAGCCAAGAGATAGCAACTTAAGCCCAGGGGTGCTATGCAGGATGGCCCGAGTTCGGCGAAACTCGGGATCTTTCCGAGCTATGGCGACACCCCCTTTTGAACGATCTAACAGTACGAGAAGGTGAAATCCATCCCTCAGCGCGCGCTCCGTTCCATTGGTTAAGATAGAACGCGGCGTCACGTCAAGGGCGGTCGACAAGGTAGGGTGGTGTCTTCAAACTAGGGGCACCTTCTTCCATTTTTTTGTCGTTCCATTAAGTGCAGAAGTGTACCCATGCAAGAAAAGTGGCAGAAAGTTCTACTAACTACATTTTCTATGTGTGCGCGGGCCGTTTGAATTCATTTTCAAGCGTTTAATGTCTGCACTAAGCATCCTTTAGAATAATCAGCACCGTGGCCTCAGAGATTAGTTCCGACCGAGTGCCTTACAACACCGTGGCTGAAGCTAATCGCCGAGGCCACGTGTATAATCACCATGGTCGGCCTCTACATTCTAGCGCGTTGCTCGGCCGGCGCCCGCCCACTTCGTCCTCTTCTTCATCATGTGCTCGCTCCCCGAGCACGTGCGCCCAGCTGATTAGCCAATTGGCTGGGCGCTATACCTAGCTAAGTCAGGACATGCTATGACGAAGCTGATTAAGCCAAATCGTGCTAATGCCCAGCTAATTAAGCCACGTCTTACTAAGTCAGTGCCAATGAAGCCGTGTAAAGCTAAGAACAAACTAATTAAGGCCATGCTAAATAGCACGACGCTAACTAGGAGCGCGTAATTAAAACCGATATAATCAAGACATTACTCACAGAGATCTTGTTAATTAGAGAAATGCTAATTAGAATTATGCTAATTGCCTCTGTACTATTCAGAACCTTGC
>NC_051177.1:106618669-106703277 GCF_013339695.2 Rhipicephalus sanguineus | reverse complement strand
AGATGCGAAGCATCTTATGGCGGCGTTCAAACCGGGGGTGGTGGTGTGTGGCGTGACCTCCCTTACTGCGCAAGTCCTCTCTACAAACCTCCTCTCCCATCTCTCCTCCCCTCTCCACTCCCCTCTCTCCCTCCCCTCCCCCTCTCATCTCCACTCTCTCTCTCCACTCCCACTCCCCTTATGAAACGCGGGTTCTACATGCCGAAACGCTGCTTCGCGTCGCCTCATGGTCCCCTTTAGCGGGAGATGGTGTGATTTTTAGGGGCGAAGCTCCTTAAAGCGGCGCCCGTTCGTCCCCGTCGTAGCATAGAGTAACATAACAAACGTAAAGAGCGGACACTCTCATTGAGCCATGCGGCCCACATGACTGCTAGCGCTCGTAGCGGCCGGCATGAATCGTGCACCAAATTCTTTTTCCGGCCGTGCCGTTGTGCCACGATGGTTTCAGTTTCGGTTTCAATGTTTCAATGTGTTTGCGCGTCTCTTGCGCAAATTTTGGGTGTTTTCTTCTTTTTGATTCGTGAGAGTGCATTCGTAGCAGCTTTTTTGGAAGTGATATAGGCTGCAGGCATGCCTATCACAAATAGGGTGTACCATTTGACAGTTCTTCCCTTAAAAAAATAAATAAAAAAGGCACATTTTATTAAAGGACCGTGTTTATTCAGATAGTACCTAATAAATAGTACATGTCAGCTAAACAGATGTTTTCGAACTAATGCGTTACCTCACTATAGGCACTTTCAGGAATTCATACATAACGGTACATATTCATAGAAACTGAATTACTATGAGTTTATTGAAAAATATCATTGCTGTGTACAAAATATTATAGCACTCTCGCATTGTGCATGCTGTACAAAAGTGCGCAATATCCGCAAGCATATAACTGGACCAGGTGACGGAAAACAGAAGCAAGGATTATGTAGCGCAACTGTGCGTCGTCGGATTCATTGTCATCAAGAACATTTGAGCATATGAGTAAACATTAACGACGATTTTGCAAAATTTATCATAATGAAAAGACTCTTGACGTAACAATCAACGGGGACAATCAAACAAGCAAGAAAGAAATCAACACCAACAACAGAAACTCTATGAGTATTGTTCTTAAAGGGGTCATGAAGCACCTCTTGGGCTTGTTGAAAAAACACAACCTGCGGAAAGCTGACACGGCTATGAACTGCTCTGCAAAATATTACAGTCGTGCGCGCCGCGT
Organism: Rhipicephalus sanguineus; assembly: GCF_013339695.2. Classification (NCBI taxonomy): domain Eukaryota; kingdom Metazoa; phylum Arthropoda; class Arachnida; order Ixodida; family Ixodidae; genus Rhipicephalus; species Rhipicephalus sanguineus. The sequence continues at coordinate 106,702,061 of NC_051177.1, read as the reverse complement.
AAACCCCACAAGCGGAGCGCGAATTTGCCGTTTCCTCAGGCGCCCTCTTTTCAAACAGAGGCCGGTTCTCACTCTCGTCGGTGGGCGGGGCGTGTGCATGCGTACGTCGCGGAGACATAGCATGCTTATTGGCCGATAGCCGGATGAGATGCGTTTCTTGCCACGGGGTGCCGCCACTTGCCCGCGCGCTTACTTCTCAGTCTGCTATTTTTGCACGGTAGCCGCACTCGCGCATGCGAATCACAGCGGGAGAGCGATCGCGTTTCATGACGCGCGCTGACGTGACTTCTTACCCCCGTGCCATCCCTCCCTGTCTAGCTTCCAGTGCGCTTGTCGGCACGAGAAAAGAGAGAAAGCGCTGAGAGCGTGCGCCAAACCCCCGTAACTCCGCTGATTCTTGACGGATTCGAGAAATTTTTGCGGCAATCGATTCGGGAGGCAGTAAACTCCGATACTAACGTCATTATATCATTACTTAGAAAAGTGGTTCATGACCCCTTTAAAAACAATGCTGACCTGATTTTCCACAACAGCTAGGGCACAGCATTGTTTAACGGCGTAGGCGCCATCGTCCAAATAAATAACTCATGCTGCTTGTTCATAGCTGCGCTGTAGATTCTTGACTCGATGTTTCCGGCGGTTGACGTGAAATTCGGCGTGCATGTTTCTCGGTAGGCGTTTCATGATGCACGTTGAGAGAGAGTTGACGTCGCTTGTTCTCATTCAACGGTGGAGTCCAGTGGAGTTGTCTCATGATGCCGCGGCCAGCTTCAGTAGAGGTGAGCCTGCGGCATTTTGATGGTATATGTGACTCAGTTAATTTACATAAATATGCTCCTTTCGTACGCCTTTAAGACGGAACAAACCTGCTTAGGAACATTACGTTCAGCATTCTGGGTGCTGTCCTCAGCATTTATTAGTGTTTTCTGCACCAATAGGGCGCACATATGACCCAAAAGAACAAAAAAAATTGCGCACCACCACAGAACGCTGTCGCCCGTCCGCAGAAGCCAGAAAAAAGAAAAGAGCCTGCCGTGCACAGCGCACGCAGCCACTGCGGAAGGTGAATCGAGGATAGAGCGAGCATGACACGGTTTGTATTGCCCCGCCCAGGGTGAGAGAAGAACGTCGCAACTTTCAAATATTTAGAGGTTTCAGAAGCCCCTCTCCGCCCAGTCTGTTTGTTTGCCTACGCAGCACAGAGAAGGAAATAAGAGGAGGAGGTCACGATGCCACTGTATTGGCTGTTACGAGTCACGCCACCAAGTCGCACGCTCCTGCGGCTGGGTTTGCAGTCGGCTGAGTGACGGCAAGCCCAGCTCAGTTGTGTGGTTGCGTGAGCTGTTAGTAAGCGTGGTGCGTGGCATTGTCTTTTGTGTCTCGTGTGGCCGGAGAAAAGAAGACTACTAACACGGTGGCTACTTCTGAGAAGCGTAGCGCTGCTCTGTGCTGCTTCCGCGAGAGAACAGTGTGAAATGCGCTGTGAATTGTTGCAATGCCCACGACCGCTTTTCCTGTGTGCAAGGTGTATTTGCAAGTGTATGCAAGCAGCTGCAGCGTCGTTCATGTTTAACGTTCAGTTCCTGCTTTTTATGTTTGTTTTGGCCGCACGTGGAGGTTCCTGCAGTTGCTATTTTATAGGGAACTATGGGCCCTGCTTGGAAGTTATATCGGCTTTCAGTGGATTGAATCAAAGAAGACGGGCGCGGAACTCGGGATATTAGATGTCTTCTGTGATTTCAATGCGTGTGCTGCGCCGTTGATTATTCAAGCGCGGAGGCCAACTTGTGAGTATTCCAACTTGAACGAACCCACAGGGGCTGGTTCAGACTTGCGTCTTGGTGAAAAAAAAACACAGGGGGAGGGGTGGCGAAATTCGATCGACTTTTTGGTCATGGTGCGTGTTTTCTTTCTCTTTTTTTGCTGCTACTTACGCGGCCCTTATGGCGGGAAAATGTTCGGGACACATCGTATTTCACCGCTCCCGTGCTAGCACCGTGCTTTACCTATATTTTAGTGATTGAAATTTTCTACGTTTACTAATGCCCCGTTCTCCCCAGCAGTATATAATGCATGTCGTGGGAAAAGTAGACCTGGCGCTGTGGCTGTCTAATATTTGCTCTCCGGAAGGCGTGACCGTTACTTGCGCCTACGCAAGATTAAGAAAAATGTGAAGGATGCAATCACGGCATTGTTAGCCCTGCTCTGATTAGTACAGCGTATCAAAACTGCTCGTTTATTCTGGTGATGACTTCCATCCTGCATTAGACTTGCATTCAATCAGCTTTTGTTAGTTTTCCCAGCTTCGTGCTCTCTTGCACGGTGTAAAGAAGTCGTGTCGGGGTAATTGCTCTACTGGAACGGCTGCGAACGGTAGTCTGATTCAGGGTTCTTTATTATCACGTTCAACAAGCTTAATCCCGCTTGTACGCTTTGTTAACACTATGGTCTACGAGGTTATGTGTGTGAAGATATTGGTAGGACTATTCGGTTTTCCTTGGGATTAGTCTAGGCGCACGAAATTATTCGGTACTCACCATGATCGGCAAACTGTTGCAAATGTAATAATCTGATAACATTTCTGTGAATCCATTTTATTCCCTGGCCTGATGCCACTGCACGGAACCGTCGCATGTAACCGTCGTGAACTAAGAATTTTCAGTGAGTTGCCGTTCGGAAAGCGATGGTTATGTTCAGCTTATAGGAAAGTACACTTCAGCAATTTCACAAACGATTACATTGCGATTTAGAGATAGAATGCCATGTCGAATCCCGGTGGATGTCACGATGGAGAACGCAAGCGCGCTAGCCAAGGGTGACATTGTTTTCAGTAAGTGGAACGTCATTATTGTTCCCTTCCTTGTTTACACACACGCCTGGGTAAGTATGCGTAGCCAGTGTGCACAAAAGGCTCATGAGAGCAGGTTGGGCAGCATTGATGATTTGAAGGCGAGCTTATCTCCTCTACTAAAAAGCGCTGGCTAATTACTAGTACAATACCATGTTAGCCCTAGTAATTTGGCATGGCTTCATCGGAGACGCGTTCAAGTTATTGTAGCATGTTTATTTGCCGTTAGCAGGTGGCGGTTTTAACGAGTATTTCTTTCCGAAAAACTTCTTTTTGGCATGCTTTACGTGTTATTACACAATAAAACCTGATTCCTTGGTTTGAAAGATGTCGATTGTTTGGATTGCTCGGTGTATGACAGGGACGCGGTCGTACGCTCTGAAACGCTTGTGCTCAATGGCCTCAACCGCATAGCATTGCGTCTGAAAATACGCTTTTCATTACGTATCTGTGACCTAACGACAAGCTGTGCAAGCATAATGCAATATAAACAATTCGCTTTGCTTACCTTTTCTTCACAAATTTGTAAACGTGGGTACCGCTGAAGCTGGAGAGCGAGAAGAATGGCGTCGCGGTGGTACAGGTGATCCAGGTATGGTCAGGCCTAACAATGAAGCGTACGGATGCGCCGTAGTCATGGCAACCGCCGTTTTAAAGTACGAAGAACTATTCCTCTGACTAAGCATTTTAAAATACTGCTTTTAACGCATAAGTTATTTAATAGCAGCGTAGTGATCGATCGCTTCTAGTCCAGATTTTGTGGTTGCGCCACCTAGCAGGCGGCATGAACCCTACGTACCTGGGCCTCGGAAGGCGGCCATTGACCACTCTTTATGTTCACTATGTTACTCTATGGTCGTAGTGCGTAACCAGTCTTAACGCTAGTACCAGATCTTGACCTCCAAGGTGGTGCCGGTGGGAGATTTCTCCTGTGCGTTGTTGAACAATAAAAAATTCGCAGCGTGCGCGTTAACTAAAAGCCGACTTCTTCTGTCTCTCGTTCCCCATTAGCAGCCATTGGCATGTTCCAGTAGGAAACGTTAGTAGAAGTAGAAGTGTAAGTGTTAGCTAAAAGCCGACTTCTTCTGTCTCTCATTCTCCATTAGCAGCCATTGTTTACCTCCAAGGTAATGCCTCGTGAGATTTCTCCTGTGCGTGATTAAACAATAAAAATTCACAGCGTACATGTAAAATTAAAGTGAGCTGCAAGTCGCCCTGACTCTCATCGACCCTTTAGTGTAAACCGGCCCGATTTCACGTCGTTGATGATGTACTGGGCGTGAAGCTGCGCGACGCCGCCGCCAAGATCCTGCCGTACGAGAGCTTCGCCCCACTCATCATCATTCACCCCGTGGATATGCTGTGGAATTTTTTCTTGTCAGTTGATGTATTAATCAACAAATTATTAACGATCTAGGGTACTATGAGCACCCTACTATGGGATAGCAGGAAGCTGTCCGAGATGAGGAACTTAACAGAGATAATGACGGGATCACAATGAACGTGTACTGTTCCACTCGACTAAAGTAACGTTTTCCAAACCGCTATCAAAGAACCGTTTTGATGATAATTTCTAGAGTGTGGCACTGATTGCACGTTGTCATAATCGTATATTGATAAGATTCTATTGTTATACTCTCCTTCTGTTTCCGGCTTTTATTCTGGAAGTTTAGATAAACGATGTCGACCTTGTATATGCACCCCCTCTTCTCCTTTCGTAATGCCATTACGGCATTGTAGAAACTTTGTAAATAAAGTTACAAAAGTAAAGGGAAACGTAGCAGTTACGGTAAGAGGTCTAAGCTAAAACACGAAGTGCGTGGGCGATATTTGAAAAGAAAAGGGCGAGATGATAAGAGTAAGAAAAACATTCGTTACGTGTTGTATTCGAGTTCACAATATCACGTTGTAGTGAGACAGGTGAAAATGGACAGCAGATAATGTCGTAAAAGGACTTTTAAAAGTTCCAGAGCACCACATCCGAAGTATATAAGCCCGTGCAGAACAAACCGAATTGGTTCCAAAAATATCAGGCTAATCTTTTTTTTTTTCTTTTTGCCGGAGTCACTCTCAGAGCCCTCATCAACTTTCTGAACCAGGCAGGTAATTCTCTCGAAATGTTTGGCTTCAAGAATGTGTATGTGTATGCGAAACGTAAGTCATCGCCCCTTGAATGATGAACAAAACAGTTACAGTGGCATTTAACTCCGTGAACGCGTGCGACGCGCAATCGAATGGTTGCTGTCCCCTTGTGAATTGCCCGAAGGACGAACCTTTACGGTAATCGGGGTGGTTTTGACGCACTCCGCGATGATTTAACAGCTGGGGCATTTAAGCTTGCGTGTAATAGGATTAAACCCGCTACCCCTTGACCCCCGTATTGGTAAATCAAATATTTGGGTTAATCGGATGAGATGTGTTCGTGTCTGCTTGTGCAACGAGACACCGTGCAAGTTAATGTAATTATTAAGCGAATCCGCCTATCCCCGTTGTTGTTCTTGGCTCACAAGCTCCTCTTTGGCGACGGTTCGTCGCTTCGTCTTTCTCATTTTTCGCTTTGCCTCTAGATGGCGCTTCTAATGTGGACCCATTCCACGACTGCGATTTGAAAAATGGGGCATCCCCGCTTGCGCGTGAAACAGTTAGAACACGTGTTTAGTGAATGCCGTGAATTACTCAAAGCAATATTCTTCGTAGCTAATGTGTCCACGTAAGCTCTCCCCAGCTAGTGCATAAGCGTTAGGAGGTGTGAAAAACCTTGTTCAAGCGTTCGTCCCACTGCTCTTCGGCGGTTTCGAACCTTCGCAATGACACCGAGCCAGAATTCTCAAGGTCATCAGCTCCTATTGCACCGAGAGGCTCGCTTTTACAGGCAGTGCCCTTTTCTTTCGCTCCAAGGCATTACGAACCAAATGGAGGCAGGAAGTGGGGAGAGCACCGCGAAATTCCTAATGCTGCCACAACATTTTGTTCGAGGCTTATGTTGACAGAACGACGAGCTTCGGTGCCAAAAAAAAAGTGTTTGCGGAACAGGAACACCATCCTTCATTTGGGTCAAGTAAGCGCTGCTGTCCATGTCCTTTTTTAACACGAAAGTGTTTTATGCCGGGGTCCACCAAGATTTTCATGACGCACTTCCGTCACAGAAATACGTCAGCAAAATGACCGCCATCAAATGGCAAAGAAAAAAAAAGCTATAAGAAAACGCTCCACCAACAGGGGTCGAACCCATGACCTGTCGGTCCGCGACGATGGCTGGCGGGTGCTTAGCCTCTTGAGCTACCGCCAAACACATAGCGGAGGCTACATGAACGCGCCTTTTATCTTTCAAACTTTCCTCTCGCAGTGCTCTTGCATGGTTGGATGGATGGACGCTATGAGCGTCCTCTTTATAAGGCGGTGGTGACATGTGTGCCACCAGGCTCGAAAAACGAAAAAAAAAAAAACGCGCCGTTGCTACGACCATCCCATTCGGCGCGTTTCCAATAGAAGTGTAATTTCGTTTAACACACCGCGAGGTGGTTGCTTTAGCGCAAGCCTCGCTTATAGCATCCATCCATATCGAAAAATAGCTTTCAGACGCTTGCCTGGCGGTCGCACCGCGTTCCCGGCTCGGCCTGTTATAATTAACTGCCAGGCAAGACGGAAGACACAACGCACGTAGCGTTTCTCTTCGCGTTTCACGACGCTTTGGAGGAGTGCATCTTGAGTATCAGTGTTTATTATGTGCTTCTTGATCCCATATTTGCGCGGGATTCACCATATGCGATGTCAACGTATATGTTAAGCACTTCAGCTACCGCAAGGATTAAATCATGATCATGGGCCTTAGTCGTCGGTACGGAGACATGCCACTAGACGTCAACGTGAGTGCGTATACATCAAGCGGTGCTACATCTGCCAAACAAGAATAGACATTATACAAGCTCTGATATACCAATGAACTAAAGCAATCGACTACATCTGTGACGACACGTTTCACTATCGTGTTATACCGATTCCTATGATAGAGCGATCAACCAACTTTATTTTACTAGTCCTCTCTCTTTTACGTCGTTTTGATTACTGATTCAAAGTTACGTTGAGTTCTTCAACACATCTTCAAAGATATTTCGAAGGCCGAATGCAGAGCAAAGTATCATTATTATTGAAAATCTAGGGTGGGTGCCCCAGAGTGTCTACCAATTGTTGCCACATGAACGTTGGTGTTAGCATTGTCAAAGTTGAAGAAATGCTCTGTACATCGCTCAGCACTCAGACTTCCTGGGCACTTTATCTTATCTTATAGAGGAAGATGAACGCTGCCCTGTGCGGCTTTGCAAGACATATTATTATTTTGGCATCATAACAAGGAAAACATACTTATACACACGTAAAAGACAGCCCACGCGTTGGAGGAGGTGCATAAACTAAAGTAATGCACTTCAATGTGCTTTAAAATGGGCTGCTGGCAGATTGATAAGCGCCATGTCGAGACTGCGCGCATCACACCATATGACCTTAAAGAACTCAACGGGATGACTTGTGGCATTTCTCAGCGCCAACTGCAGTTCGCAGAGTCAGGACACCGTGCTCGTCGCCTTCGAATGGTACACCCGTCTCATTTATAAGAGTAATTGCGTACTCTTGGAGAGTGTCTAAGAAGAGTGCGAGCTATGCGTGTTTCAGTGAAGCAAGCCGCTAAAAATGTAAGCCACGCAAAGCAGCGAAGTACCCCTACGCATACGACAAGCTGTTGTTAATTGGCCATGACGTTAACTGCGACGAAGTTTACCCTTAGATCCATGAGTCACTGAATCCTCTGATAAAAAAGCCGTTCCCAGTTCCGTGTGTACTGGATTACTATCGGCCGCTTGTGGAAGCCTTGTGCAGCATCGGCAAGGCACTCACGTGTCTCACATAAATTTCATGACATAACCAATGAAGTAATAGTTCTATGTGGACTACAACATCTCCTCTATCCTATAGTCTGTGCCATCATGTAGATTCAAAAAGAGAAAGTTGCGAATGAATTGCCGTCGTATCAATTAGTATACACACGCACGCACGCACGCACGCACGCACACACACACACACACACACACACACACACACACACACACACACACACTCACACATGCGCGCACAGAAATACACACACGTAGGCACGGACGCACACGCCTGGGCAGTAACCACATGAGTTATTTTTCGCATATTGAGTTATTTGTTCTAAAGAAGAAGCATGTAATACAGTCAAAGCGTGCCCTGCAACTATACGGGCCATAGGAAAGTTCAGACTTCGCTCTTGGACGTTCATGCACGTGAGCGATTGCCATGAATCGAATTCGTTCGTCACTATAGAAGCGAGCCTTGGGCTTGGAACTATGCACATGACAGAAGTCTCATTTACAAGTACGAAAGACCTGTTTCCTCTTCGCAAATATCCGTGTACTATTTTAGTACCTGTCCCTACCCAACATCCTGAGTACAGCTCTCATGTCTACAAAAAACTTTAAGTGCGGCAGGATAGGGCTTCGCTGAGAGCCACGTATGATTTACATCATCGAATATCCAAGCATGGGTCGCAAGAAAATTGCCCCAAGAGTAATATGTAGCTTATGAACGTCACGAGGTGGAAAACAATATTTGTGAACGTCTAGATTGGTAGGAGCGCAATCAATAAATTAATGGAAGTGCTGAACCCCCGTCGTGTGGGTCACGGGACGTGGGTCGCCAGTGTGCGCTCTATATAAAATATAATTAGCCATAAGCTGGCTGACGTTTATATATCCCTGAATGATCATACTCCCGTTATGTGACAATACATTAGGTATGTTACGAAGAGCAACCCGGAAATCGAAAACGTTAGAACCTGCTGACCTGTGAACGTAACCAAGACGACTTTGAACGTGAGACGCGGCGGAAGCTCAATTATTTGATGGGCCACCAGTTTTAAATAAGTGGCCAGCTTTAAATCACTCACTCGTTACGAACTGCACATGGTGTAACGCCCCATGGCAATTTACGCTTCTGAAAAGCAATGTTAACGCGTTATGATATCTAGTGCTGTGACTCTTTACCTGACATGATATCTGTACTGCGGAAGTTTGAAAGTACGTCGGCCTTTTTCTGAAGCATTTTCAAGCGCTGGCGTGGCTTTGTGGTAGAACACCTGCTTACCACGTAGAAGGCTTGGATTAGACTGCGGCTCGCACCCGTGATTTTTATTATTCGCCTCTGTCGTAATTTCTTGCTCACGGAAAGCGCCAATATTTCGCTCGCAACCGACGGCGCAGACATGGCCACTGACACCGTAACTTCTGCGACACAGGCTTTTTGACGTTATCGTGTTAAAATGTTAAGAGAAACTGCATTCAACGTAAACTGGATGTTACGATCTCGTTATATAATTTAAAGCACTTCTTAAATACTCGTCTTATAAGTTACAGCACGCGTCAGAGTGCCAAGTACCATAATTTCAACTCGAGTTGTGCTCTCTGTTATTACGCTTTCTTTCGTCGAGAGCACTGGTATTGCGCTGTTCTTGTTTTTTTTTTTATGCGAAGCATTTCTTACCGATCCCTAGACACTTTTAGCGTTTATATCTATGTATCGATCTAGCCGCCTACGTCTGGGTGCTCTCGTGATCGCCTCCTTAACATGGTGTAGACCAAAATTGGCATGGGAGGGTAAGAGGTTTTGACGAATGTGACTGTCTGGTCATGACCTGAATAACCTGAAAATACTGTCGCATACGTCGTCAAACCCTTTCCTCCAGACACGCGTGGCACATACCCGTTACCACGAGCCACGATGTACGGATGTGCGCCACAGATGATTGACAGTTTATATCTACCCAGGAACGGGTGAACAGACAGTGGTAATTTAAATGCGAGAGTGTTAAGGAAAATCGATATCGGCAGCTCTGATCCGACGAATTCAAAAAATAAAATTAGGATCCCAGCAGGAATCGAACCCAAGCATTCTGCGTGGCAATCAGGTATTCTACCACAGAGCCACGCCAGGTCTACAAACTGCGTTATAAAAACAGCCTATGCCAGCTTAATGTCAGTGCAACGTCAGTTGTGATTGTGGTGCTTAATTTTATGTAATCTTATGACGAAGCGATGAACACTACATATGTACTCCCCTGATACAGGCGTCATGTCAGGCTATCGTCACTTGGGGTTACAGTGTTGGCTCCGCTTTTATAGCAGTCAAATTAACCTTTACATTTGTATTGCTATGACTGAACAAGCTATATTCAAGCGTTGCTCGACCCCAGAGGAATACGCCAACGAAAGTCACGTATGATATTCACATCATCGCAAAGTAAAGTGCATTTCGTTTCGATAATACTGACGTATGTGCTCTGACGTGAGTACTGACCTTACGTCAGACCATAAGTTACCCTTTAAACGCCAGAGTTGTCGACGTGTCTGGTAAGTTCACGATGTGCACACAACTACTAAACTTACAAAAATACGTCGACGCTCCCCGTCATGCTTGGCTCGAAGCCTAAAGATGGAGAATAGAACTGCTCGCTGACTGCTTCGCATGAAACCGATTCCCGCAAGGCGTGGGGTCTGTCGAACGTTTTTAAAATAAATATGGCTAGATAACTTATATATATTCGTTTCCAGCCATTTCCGTAAGTATTGATCGCAAATTCTACCCCCAGGGTGGCTTTTGTACTTTAGTATTTGGTTTAGGCCGTGAGTGCTTTCTGCGCGTTTTTTAGATATATTAATCCAGGATCACAGTCGCCTACATCTTTTTTTCTTTTAGTGAATCTATTTATTCGTCATGGACACGTTGGCATTCTTTTCCACTCGAGTGCTGCCTCCTGTGGCCTCGGAAAAGCATGTCATAACGTGAGTAGCGCGATGTAGATGCGAGGTTGTAAGGCTGAAGGGCAGACTGTACGTACCGAGTTGCAAGTGACGTTTCGGAGAAATACGAGCACAGGAGCATAGCGTCGCAGGAACGTGAGAAATGGAAGACGCGAGTTGGAATATTATATACTCGCGTCCATAAGCGAATACAGCCGCTCTGACAAGCTAGGTGTAATGGAGAGCAGTTGACACCGATAACGGCGCTCTCGAAGTATTCACACGCGATACTGTAAATGTTTGCCCTCAAACAAACATAGCAAAAAAATTGGAGGTGACCCTAATCCTTAACTTAAGTGTCTGGTAAGTAGCACTCCCGCGGCGCCGTCCGTGTGCCCTTTTATATTCCTTGGTTTAACACTGAATCTCATCGCGCTGCTGGAGCGAATCTCAGAGGCCACGCAGAAGGAAGTGCATGGTTGCGATCTGCTCTGCCAGATATGACAACGGCCCCACAAACCATCTCACAAGAAAACCGTTCGCTCTTTCAATGTACTCATTCAATTCGTTTTGACTAAATAACCTTACAGTTAATTAGCCCTTATCTAAGGTAAACTTATGTTCCGATATCATATGTATCCAATATAACTTGACGCGGACCTATGCATTTCGCACCAACTTTTATTTCTGAAAGCACATTTTCTGAATATTTGGAAAACTAGAGTAAGTTATCGAGTGGAAGTGCTTAGACGATAAACAGCAGTGTTTCTCACTGCTCGTGCCGTTAAAAAAACGCCAGGCCTGCGCTGAAACCGCAGCACAGTCACAGCGAAAGCTGGAAGAGCGGCGTTTCTAGAGCACGTTGTAAGCTCTCGTGGGGCTACTAATACAAGTACATTAGCATGGTACCCACTACGCCATAAATCACAATTTTTGTGAAGTTGGGAAGCACTTAGTAAGCCGATATTCTTCATTCTGCGGAGAAGCGAGGCACCAGCTACACGTCTGTAAGGCATTACGTGCACTTTGTTGACGCGACGACTGATGACGATGAAGAATTTTGGCTCAGCCTTTGTAATGGGTTTGAAGCTTTAAACGGCCCACTAGTTATGCAATTTGCATTGGGTGACGCCCGGTCGCTATTTCCCTCTCCCGCAATGCTGTATAACATACGTTGACGTGGGGGCGAGAGGCGGGGGGAGGGGGCGAAGAACTTTACTGAGACCCCGAGGAAATGGATCATGCGCTTATGGGCTTCCTCGGCAACCAATACAAGTGCACTTGCGAGGAACCCGCTATGCTATAAATCATCGTCATTTTTGAGAAGTAGGGAAGCAGGCACTATGCCATTTTTCGTCATTCTACGGAGAGCCGTGGTACCTGCTAAACGCATGTCAGGCATTATGCGCACTTTGTTGATGCTGAGCCTGAAGACGATGAAGAATTATGGCGGAGCCCTTTGTAATGGCTTGGAAGCATTCAACAACCCACTCGTTGCGCTATTCGCATTGCCTGACGCCTGGTTACAGAATTCGCGTTGTGCGACGCTTGGTGCTTATTTTACTCTTCTACCAGGCTATATTGGATACGTTAATGTGGTTCCTTCCCGACATGAAGCCTGTATAGGACCTTTTACAGCGAAATGTGTTTTTTTTTGTTTATTCGCGTGAGTTGTTATGAGATGAGGTGTTATGAGATGAGGTGTTATGAGGTGTTATGAGATCATTTCACCGGCCGTTTTCGGCGCCGTAGTTGTCCGCCGCCGCCGCCGCCGCCGGTGTCCGTAACCAGTATCGCTCGAAATAAGAAAAAAAAAACGAAATAAGAAAAAAATTTCAGGATGGAACGAGGTTCGAACCTGCGCCCTCTGCGTGGGAACCCAGTATTCAACCTCTGAGCCATGCCGGTGCTTGAAACTGCTTTGCAAAAAGGTCCTATACAGGCTTCATGTCGGGAAGGAACCACATTAGCATATGCAATATACCGTGGTAGAAGAGTAAAATAAGCACCAAGTGTCGCACAACGCGAATTCTGTAACCAGGCGTCACACAATGCGAACTGCGCAACGAGTATGTTGTTGAATGCTTCCAACCCATTACAAAGGACTCTGCCATAATTCTTCATCGCCATCAGGCACAGCATCAACAAAGTGCGCATAATGCCTTACATGGGTCTAGCAGGTACCAACGCTATCCGTAGAATGACGAAAAATGGCACAGTGCCTGCTACCCTACTTCTAAAAAATTACAATGATTTATAGCGCAGTGGGTTCCTCGCAAGTGCACTTGTATTGGTTGCCAAGGAAGCCCATAAGCACATGATCCACTTCCTCGGGGTCTCAGTAAAGTTCTTCGCCCCCCCCCCCCGTCTCTCTCCCACGTGAACGTATGTTATACAGCATGACGGGAGAGGGACATAGCGACCGGGCGTCACCAAATGCAAATTACATAACTGGTGGGGCGTTTAAAAATTCCAACCCATTACAAAGGGCTGAGCCATAATTCTTCATCGTCATCAGTCGTCGCGTCAACAAAGTGCACATAATGCCTTACAGACGTGTAGCTGGTGCCTCGCTTCTCTGCAGAATGACGAATAATGGCATAGTAGGTGCTTCCCAACTTCACAAAAATTGTGATTTATGACGTAGTGGGTACCGTTCTAGTGTACTTGTATTGTAGCCCCAAGAGAGCTTAACGGGCTCTACAAACGCCGCTCTTCCAGCTTTCGCTGTGACTGTGCTGCGGTTTCAGCGCAGGCCTGGCGTTTTTTTTTGCCATGCAGTTTCAAGCACAGGCATGGCTCAGAGGTTGAATACTGAGCTCCCACGCAGAGGGCCCAGGTTCGAACCTCGTTCCATCCTGAAATTTTTTCTTATTTCGTTTTTTTTTTTCTTATTTCGAGCGATAGTGGTTACGGATACCGGCGGCGGCGGCGGCGGCGGCGGACAACTACGGCACCAAAAACGGCCGCTGAAATGATCTCATAACAGCTTATGCTGTAAAATTACTGGAGACTGTCATGAATGGTTCAGGCACTGCAGCAGTTGGTGTACTCCCACAGCCCCGGTGCACATCTGCAGGACATTAACGCCGTATCGTCAAAGAGCTCCTTTCGCATAAATTCTGGTGTCGGCGTGGTCGGTTGTGAGCGAAAAATAGGCGTTTTTCTTTGAGCGAAAATTTGAGATAGATGCAAATAAAATCAACAATACAAATATTTGGTCCGAGTGAGAATCGAACACAGCTCTTCCACGTGGCAAGCAGGTGTCATACCTCGGAGACATGCCAGCGTTTGAAACTGCCCCGTATAAAAAACGCTATAAGATTGTCAAATAGTGGGAGCAGTCTCAGCGCATGTAATATTGTTTGCTAGAATTGTAGAATCACACCAGGCGTCAAAACATGTGAAATGCGCAACGTCGGGGTGGTTTAAAGCTGCCCACCATTACAAAGTGTGCAGCTGCGCCTGTGCGGGAGGCATCTTACGAAGAGATAGTGGGTATTTCGCCAATTTGCGAAAGAAATAATTATGGCGTAGTGGGCACTTCGCAACTGCACTTGCAGTAGCCATTTCAGGACAGTTCGAAAAGGCCAATGCTACGCGCACAAACGTTCCTTTTCTTGCGGAACGCTTGAAGACGCACGTGGCCCGATGACGCTGCCGAGTTCTCCTCATGAAGACGAAGCTCAAGCGTCCTTCAAGTTTTTTTCAACATTTATTAACCGTAAGTGTGCGTCATCAGCTAACAATACAAAAGGCGCTATATATTTGCGTAAATAATGTATTTTTTTCTTGTGCAGCGTTGAATGATATGGTGAGAAATTGTTCTAGTTATTAGCACCACAACATGTACAGATTTGCGAGAATGGCTACTTCATTCGTAAGAACCACATTTAAGTACAAATTATCCTAATTTTGACAATCTTTTCATTGTCATGTTAAGTTACCTTCCACATTTGCCCAGAATCGACATCTTGTAACACGCAACTCCAACTTGTACTTTGTGATGGAATACCTATATCTATGGCCTTTTCAACAAACTTCGCTACACACTGTTTTTGACGTTGCTTAGATTTTCCAATTAAGCACTATTTGCACACCCGAAACGAACACGATCCACTATTACAAAGCGAACTCACTACATGTTCGTCACGTGCCTCGTAATAAGCAGCTCACTCCGGCGAGATTAGCTCACCTCGAAGAGAATCTCCGATGTTTGCGTGAAGAGACCCACGGCAAGGTCACCAACAGCTAGGTGCAAGATGAAGAGGTTGACACGGGACGAGGAGCGCAATGCAGCGCGCGGCCGCGCCAGCACCGCGACGATGGCAGCGTTTCCGGCCAACGTGAACAGCATGATGACCGAGAGTGTTGCCACGCGCTGCACCAAAGGACCGTCCCAGACTGCGGAGTCCGGGAACACCACCACGCTGGATACGTTTGCCGATTCATTGTTGGCGGCAAGCTCAAGCGCTCCCGGAAGCGGCACGCCACCTAGGCCACGTTGACCGCAGGTCCGGCTTGACATTTCTTTTTTTCAACTGGGCCCAACAGGACTGTGGCTTGCGCTACGGCGAACGACCCGGTGCTCTCGGCATCGTGTCCAGTTCAGCAGAAATTAACCTGCGCAACAAGAAGAAGGCAGCAAAAATTGAGTCATTTCACTACAGTTAATATGGAAGGTAGCGAAGACATCGTCTGCGGCTGCATGTTTTGCGGCAGCGGCTTCACGTAGTTTTCGGGCCAATTCGCGCTTTTTGTGCCCGATGGCGCTCCTTCGATTCCCTCTGTTCTCTCTCCGAGCGAATATTACGCGACCCTCCCATAGCGAATCCGAAGGGCAACTGCTGATGACAGTGCTAGCGCTATCTCTGCTTCACGAGACGGAGGAGCCATTGATTGGTTGGACGTGCGGCTGCCGAGCATCACGGCACTTGGAGTTCACTAAATTTATGGGGTTTACATAACTTAAACATTCCTTGCAGACTGTGCAACATCGGCATTTTATTAGCTCACAAACCTCGGTGCTACACATTGCAGCTCTCCCTGAAAACTTGCTTTTTGACGAATATTCCGCTAAATGGTAAACTGAAGCTCACTGCAAATTTGTCAGTGACAAAAGGAAAAATAAAACTTATTCTTCGCGCCAGGCATATAAAAGAACATGAACAAATTAAGCGTGCCATCATGCAGTATAATAATAATAATTGTGGAGCTTTTACACCCCAAAACCACTATATGAATATGAATGAGGACTAACAGACAACTAAGCAAAGGAAAGTATAGGAGATCTTATAGGTACTATTTTTTATATAAATGAGAAGAAGTTAAAGTGGAATAAAGGATAACTTACGGCCGGCAAGCAACAAACTTGCCACTTTCAGATAACGAGTCCGATGCTCTAGCAGCTGAGCTACAGTGGCGGTCATCCTCCCGTCCACTTTATCAGAAAACAAAGAAAAACGAACCCTTAATATTCCCCCACTTTCGCTCATTATATACCAAGAGTCTCGTTCTGGCTGATTTTAAGCCTTCGGGTAGTATGCAAGGGATTATTGGTCAGCTGCCAGCTCGTAAAAATATCACGTGCTAAGTGACGCCAGCAGGCGGAGAAAGAAAAGTGTTCCACACTCGCCGTCATTGCGGCAAACGGCGCTGATTAACACTCCCAAGTTTAAATGCACAGATATACCTGATGAAGTGGACGGGAGGATGACCGCCTCTTAAGCTCAAACGGTAGAGCATCGGATGCGTTATTTGAAGGTTGCACGTTCGGTCTCTGCCAGCGGCAAGTTATCTTTCCGTCCACTTTATTTCTTCTGATTTATGTCCCACTTACTATCAATAACATCCCCTATACCTTCCTTGGCTTGATTGTCTGTTGTTACCACTAATGTTGGGTCTAACAGAGACAAACGGGCCCTTAAATGTCCCCTACTTTCGTTCACATGATTATGAAGGATGCCGCAGTGGAGGGCTCCAGAAATTTGACCATCTGGTGTTATTTAACGCGCACCTATAAATCTAAGCATACAAGTCTCTGGAATTTCGCCTTCATCTAAATGTGGTCGCCGCTTCCGATATTCAATCCCGCGATCTTCGAGTCAAGCACCATAACCACGAGAACAACGGGGTGGGTCACCGTAGAGTATACGCATAAAACATTGTATTTAAATGGACACTAAAAGCATATATCAAGTCGGCGTGCACTTTCGAAATACCATTGCACAGACCTCATAGTTCTTATTTGGTGCCAAGAAAGTGCCTAGCTTGAAAGGAAATCGCGTTTCGTTGATCTGCATACTATTAGTCTACTTCAAACAGCGCGCACCTTTGAAAGGATCTGTGACGTTGCAATCAGCACTCAAGCCTATACCCGGCGCTAAGCCAGCGCTTACCATTATCTGGCAACCTTGCGCCTGCAACAGAAATGTGCGTAAGAATACTTCCTTTTATGTTTGTTTTTTGATTCTTCGGTGGCTGCTGCTATTTGGCTTGCATTACGTGCTTTCTGCGGATAGAGTAATACGAAGGAAGTGCTTGAAACTGAAGTTGTAGTTGAAGTTTATTTCAGGCAACAAGTATACACTTGCCTAGGACTCGCGAAAGGGCAAAGAAAGTCTGACGAGGCGCCGCCCCCTTGGAATACCAAAGATCCCACCAAAATGACACAATGGCCAGTGTCATAACTGGCAAAAGCTTGGTAGTGCAATAGGTATATCTAAAAACATATATAAGAGTTATTACATATAGGGTACATGTATAGAAGAGAAACAAAAGAGATAAGATTAGCTCAAGCAATGACACCAACAAATTAATTTATGTGATTAACAATTGGCCCGAAGTTAAAAGAACACATGCATACGTGAATGTGATTTATGCGATTAACAGTTGACACAATGTTTAAAGAACACGAACAACAAATGCTTTAGACAGCACAAAACAAAGTTTACGTTCTTGTAGATAGCAAATAGAAGTGCACCTTTTTTTAATGCAATCTCAGTGAATCTGTTAGATTACAGCACATACAAAAGAATGTTCCTTGAGATATTGCGGAATCTGATAAGTTAGTTTCTTGTGCCGTAATCTGTACGTGGTTTTTCTTTTCTACATGTCCTACGCAGTAGGTTGTGGCGGTGTTTACTCGGGGGATGCCCGTCATAACATACTGAAAAATTAGACTTTACCTGTTTCTAAATAAGCATTGCCTATTTTTGTCCGTCACGTTTGTTATTGTTAGCACTTCACGTTTCTTAAATTGAGGCGCTGAGTGATACCTCTATGATACCCCTGCTCTCAATTGTGCAGCTTTCCTTTTTAATTGCGATAGCAATTATACGGACAATGTCGACGGGTTTTTGCCACCGCCGTCGCCGTCATGTTCCGCATAAAGTACATATTGATAACATACGCCGAGCATCATCTGTTCTACGGTGGGTAAAAGCGCACGGGCAAGGGCGACGAACGCGGCTGAAGCAGAGATAAAACGTTCCGGCCTATTTCTGTTGCTGGGAAGGCGCATTCGATAACACCAGCCCGCTAGAGAGGCTTGCCGTCAAAGCGGAGAGGAAACACCCCGCCCGTCTTGAGCGAGCATGAAAAGACGCGATGGGGCTGTCGCTCGAGAAGCAACTTTGAGCTTTGATCCTCGGCAGCCATCAGCGGCGGCTTGTACACCCTTCTATGTGCTGCGCTCTCAACGCGAAGGGACTGTGCGGAAAGAGCATCTCTCTATGAAGCGGCCACATTCTCTTACACGAGCGTTTTGAAGAGTTACGCGAGGTTGGATCCAAAAGATTTAGCTGCCAGCCGCTCTTTGTATTACAACTTTACAATTTGTTGTTATCGCATTCATTGGTTCTCCCTTGCAGTGAAACTGTGACTTTTTTTTGTAAGATATGAATTTTACCAAAGTTTGCTCGAGCTTTATTCCCGCGGACGAAGACAGCCGCGGAGACGCGAGTGGGCGATTGCGTTGCTGAGTTTTCTTAACCATACGAGACGCTGTTGTCTGAATTTTCAAACGATATACGTACATCTTCAAATTTTGGAAAAAAAAAGCATGATTGGTGTGTAAAGACTAGTACCAGCGTTCTTGAAAAAATACCCCAATAAACTTATGCGCTTTGACGCGTTCAATGTTTTCCCTCTCGAAGGTTATTGTAGGTTTTCTTCTGATAATCTTTTCTTCTGGCTAGTGTTTAGTTCTAATTTCTGACCTTTAAGCCAGTCTGACAGATGTCTCAGCCAAATATTTGCTATTGTTCAAGAATATCGAGGGTGTTACCATTGAATGGTTACATTAGTGCCATCAGTGTATAGAACCATGTCGGGTGCTAATGGTATGTTAGGAAGGTTGTTTATATAAATCAAGAAAAGCAGATGCCATAACATTGACTCTTGGGGAACGCCGCTTGTGATCTCACCCATGTTTGATTTAGTGTCAACATGCCCAGTGTATTGCTGCCGATTAGTCAAATAACTTTTTTTGTACGAAAGGGACAAAAAACAACCACCCAACCACCCTTTCGTGCTACACAAGGGTGGTTGTCTATTTTCCCTTTCTTAACCCTTCCGCCACCTTGCGGGATTCCGCAGAACTGATTTTCAACGTATTTATACCTTTAAAAGCCATCCATCTAATTTCGCATTTAGGTGGCTTCTGCTTCATACTCAGACATCACTGTGTAGAGTCAGAAATCTGCATGTGCTCTGGTTGTCAGTACCGTAGCACGGCCGCCCCATGTGCGTGTCTTTCCTCGGGCTGGAGCCTTTCGGTAAGCCTCTGTTTACGCTACCGGTGCGCCGCGCCACTGAAATACGGCACGATCGATAAATGTACACCGCGAAATCTATGCGCGCAGCGTGCGCTCGTGTCATCCACATGTGGAACCAATGTTCATCGCTTCCAAGTAGTCGAGGGGAAGGTTCCTGACGACTGAGCTGGCTTCAAGACACGAAGCGCGACGGTTCACGAAAGCAGCTTCAAGTATGGTACGTTGACCTTCCTTCTAGTACACTTTTACTTTTTAAAACATTTAGCCGTTTTTAAGGTGACAGCGTAAAGAGCTCGTTTAGCAGACATCCCGGGTTAGGCGGCGTTGCCGTTGCTTGTGAGCGAAAAATCGGCGTTGTTTGTGAGCGGAAAACCACGATCGATGCAAATAGTAAAAACGACGGCCTCGAGCGGAAACCCAACCGAGGCCTTCTGCGTTGCAGTATTATGGTGGTCTACGCAGAGCCACACCACGACTTGAAAGAGCTTCGGAACAAACCCGTGTAAAGTCATCAAGAATGCGAGGAATCGCGTAAAAAAAATGTAATATTGCATGGCAAATGCGCAGAATCACACTGGACACGTGTGAACAGCACAACGAATGGGTGGCCCTTGAGAGCAGAGCGCTCAGGCAAAATTGATTATCATCATCTACCGCCGAATCAAAAAAGCGTGGGCGCATGTTTTGCCTTGTAGCACGCCGTGGGTATTTCGTTAATTAAAAAATGATGAAATGTGGCGTACTGGGCACTTAGCAACTGTACTTGCAGTAAGCATTCTTGAAGAGTTCGACACGGTCACTGTTACCTGCGCATGCGTTCCTTTCCTCGCGGCGCGGTTTACATCTCCACCGAGGAGCAAAGCGTGGCAAGCGAATAAGACGATGCAAACGTGGCTCCTGTTATACTATCGCGTTTCACTCTTGAAAGCGGAGCTCAAGCGTACTACCAAGTTTGTTTTTTTTTCAAAATTGGCTCGCGCGAAAATGGACAAGGACTGAGAAGGAACACTGATGTACAGGACAGGCGCTGTCCTGTACATCAGTGTTCCTTCTCAGTCCTTGTCCATTTTCGCGCTAGCCAATTTTGAAGATTATGAACCAACTAGCCCAACAACGTATACTATTATACCAAGTTTTTATTCTTCCATTTCCCTTACAAGGTCATAAAGCGTCCTGACAAGCCCGGCGGAACAGGGTTAAGGGAAAGTATTGCTTTGAAGGGCACATTACGCGGCTTCTCACCTCATGGTTCGTTTCGTAATTATCTGCACGAAAATGCAGCGACCACTCGAATACGTCTTTCATTCTTCATCTCACTTTCACAGAGGTACTCATACCACTGTCGCATTTAGAACCTTCGTAATTATAAGGGTTCTCTCCGCGGCACCCAGTTGTAAGTCACGTCCATTTTATTGCTCAAGCTGGTCTTGGTTAAAGGGCGAATCCAATTGGCACATCCGATGACGTCACATGAACGCGGTATTTACATTTACGCATCCCATGAACTTGCAATTACAGCGAGTCTCGCCAGTCAACAAAGACCGCGCATCAGTAAGCGATAACTAGACCACGCTTGATAAGCGAATGCGCCAGCGGAGCAGAGCCCGCCGAAAACAAAAAGTCACAGTTTCGCCGCAAGGGCGAAGCAATGAATGGGATAGCAAGAAAAGAGGCCCGTGATGGACGCGCTGCTACGCAGCAGAAGCATCCCCCCCTGGCAGCAACAACCGCGCGAGCAGACAGCGGAAGGGCAAGGTTCTCCCTGTGCAAATATTGGAAGAAGCGAGCGAGCTTGCGACGACTTTTAATGCACCCGTTGCGCTACTCGCGCCATCTCGCTGGTAATGAAGAAACGCTGATAAGCGCCTGCCGTCTCTGAGTCCTGCCAGCGGTAAAGGGTGTGTATATAACGCTCGCCGTTCGCTACCTGAAGCATGTGCGCTTTGTGGCGTAGTGGTTAGAGCCAGGTAGGATTTCGTACAGGCTTCTCAACAATAGACCATATTCATACTATCAATCAGGTGATAGAGAAATGCGCGGAATACAACCAACCCCTATACATAGCCTTCATAGATTACGAGAAGGCATTTGATTCGGTGGACCCCGCCATGGAGGTCTAGTGGTTATGGCACTCGACTACTGACCCGAAGGTCGCGGGATCGAATCCCGGACGCGGCGGCTGCATTTTCGATAGAGGCGAAAATGTTTATGTACTTAGATTTAGGTGCACGTTAAAGAACCCCAGGTGGTCGAAATTTCCGGAGCCCTCCACTACGGCGTCTCTCATAATCATATCGTGGTTTTGGGACGTTAAACCCCAGATATTATTATAATTGATTTGATTCGGTGGAGACATCAGCAGTCATTCAGGCACTGCGGAGTCAGAGCATCGACGAAGCCTATATGAACATAATGGAAGAAATCTACAGCGCATCCACAGCCACTATAGTCCTTTATAAAGAAAGCGACAGAATCCCAATAAAGAAGGGCGTACGGGAGGGAGACACGATCTCTCCACTGCTATTCACCGCGTGTTTACAGGAGGTTCTCAGGGCCCTAGATTGGGAAGAATTAGGGATAAGAGTTAATGGAGAGTATCTCAGTAACCTGCGATTCGCTGATGACATTGCATTGATGAGTAACGCGGGAGACGAAATACAGCTCATGATTACTGAACTGGATACGGAAAGTAGAAGAGTAGGTCTGAAAATTAATATGCATAAAACTAAAGTAATGTGGAACAATCTTGGCAGAGAACAGCGCTTTGCGATAGGTGGCGAGACACTGGAAGTTGTAAAGGAGTACGTCTACTTAGGACAGGTAGTAACCGCGGAGCCGAACCATGAGAGTGAAATAACTAGAAGAATAAGGATGGGATGAGGCTCATTCGGCAAGCATTATCAAATCATGAATGGTAGTCTACCACTATCTCTGAAGAGGAAGGTATATAACAGCTGCATCTTAGCGGTACTTACCTACGGAGCAGAAACCTGGAGGCTTACAAAGAGGGTTCAACTTAAATTGAGGACGACGCAGCGAGCAATGAAAGGAAAATGATAGGGGTAACCTTAAGAGACAGGAAGAGAGCACAGTGGGTCAGGGAACAAACGGGGGTTAAGGATATCATAGTTGAAATCAAGAAGAAGAAATGGATATGGGCCGGGCACGTAGCACGTCGGCAGGATAACCGGTGGTCATTAAGGGTAACTGACTGGATTCCAAGAGATGGCAAACGCTTGAGGGGGTAGACAGAAAATTAGATGGGTAGATGAGATTAAGAAGTTTGTAGGTATAACGCGGCAGCAGAAAACACAGGACCGGGTTGATTGGCGGAACATGGGAGAGGCCTTTGCCCTGCAGTGGACGTAGACAGGCTGATGGTGGTTAGAGCCACGCGCTGCGGAGTGAGCAGTCACTGGTTCGATTCCGCGCTTCGGAAGCATTTTTTTGAATTATTTTTTCTTTGGGACATATATATATTTATATAAATACTTATACATATACGGTGCATAACGGCGGCGACGGTAAAAACCAGCCGAGACTGTCCATATAATTGCTATCGCAATAAAACCATTCGGCCAGCTGCGTCCTCAAGGGTAAAGTATCAGGAAGTTCACTTTTCTATAAATCAAGGTGACTGCACAAGTAACAATTTATACCGTCGTGTAATGCGCCGCAGTGATCTTTTCCATGATGGGTACTACCACTGCTTTTGATTAATTACACACAGGGCATATACGTCATCGGGCTGGGGGCGCAAATCGTGCACAACATTTACCTCCATTTCTCAATGAATAAATTACTGCTGTTCATAATGATGTTTTAGACTTTCGCTAGCATTAAACTTGCGCTCTAGCACAAATTGTTAATTGCCTTTAGTGTCCCTTTATTAAAACTGTAATGATGGCATGTTTTGTGTCCTAAAGAAATCTCTGTATGCTCGTTAGTATACAGTGGAATCGAATCACAATGCTTACTGCTTTAGTATGATTTTCACTCACAATAATAAGATCCATTCATTGAACATTGTACGAAGATTTTAGTCGCTCCCATGAATATCGCTCAAACTTCTCTGCTTTACATCTATAGTAGATCAATTTCACATTACACGATAAACCGACTACGAATGAAGCCAAGTGAAAATGAAATCAGCTTTTGTGCATTGAAGATGCTGAACTAGGGACCTAGCAGTCACGGTAGGTATCGCGGTTGCTATATAGGCTTGGGAACCATCGGTAAAAGCGCAAGACCACCCAACACAAGAGAAGACCAGACGAGTACAGGCGCAAGTATACAGGGTGTTTCAAGAAATGTGTCCAACCTTCTAAAAAAATCAGGAAAATGCGATATTTGCTCGGGCCTTTCAGAATCGCTTTTTCTGTAGCGGCAGGAATCTTAAGGTAGTTAAGGACATCATTTCGGACAGTAATTAAGAAAGTTACATTAATTAACTTTTTAATTAGTGGAGTTAGGTGATTGTGTCAAATGGGAGAGTTGAAATTCTTCATGCGAGGAACCCATCCGAGCTTTGAGATTTCGAAAAAGCGTCCTCTAGTAATTGTTGTGGCGTAATGAAATTCAACGAAATGCAACGGCTTTCAATAGCGAAAGCCACCGAATTCGGTTGAATTTCTTTACTTCGTAATTATTACTGGAGGCCGCTTTTTCGAAATCTCAATGTTGGGATGAGTTTCTGGCACGAAGAACTTCAATTGCCCAATTTCACACAGTCACATAACTCCACTAATTAGAAAGTTGATTAATTTAACTTTCTTCATTACTGTCTCAAGTCATGTCTCTAACCATTTTAAGATGCCTAGCGCTACAGAAAAAGTCATTCACTCATTTTGGACGTCTCAGAAGAATATGGCAGTTGCGTTCTTCCATGTTTCTGTTTAGGTTTCGCCATTGAATTTGGTTGAACTTCATTACTTCGTAATTATTACTGGATGCCACTTTTTCGAAATCTCAAAGTTGGGTTGGGTTTCTGGCATGAGGAACATCAATTCTCCTATTTGACACAACCACCTAACTGCACTAATTAAAAAGTTAATTAATGTAACTTTTTAAATTATAGTGCCAAATTATTTCTTTAACCATCTTAAAATCCTTGCCACTACAGAAAAACCAATTCTGAAGGCAGCAATCAAATATCGCATTTTCCTGATTTTTTGAGAAGGTTGGACACATTTCTTGAAACACCCTGTATATCGGCCAGATGGGGCGCTGCCTCAATGACTGGCTCAGAGAACACGCAAGAAATCTAATTAACAAGGAGAGAAGTCATCTTGTCGACCACTGGATGACATGCCCGAAGTGTGAACCACGTTTCTGATGCGCAAAAATTGTAGGCAGAAGCAGACAAAAAACGGCTCGGGAAACGTGGGAAGCGTTTCTAATCGGAAAAGCAGGTGAGGAGTGTGTCAGCGACACTTCAATTGCGCTGTATAACGCTGAAATTGATATTCTTTCGCGTTATGTTTGATTTTTTCGAGGATTGTTGTGACGATGCGCCTGCGCAGCATGTAGTACCTTAGCAGGGATATATACCTGGAGATCTGCCTCAATAAATCAGTGGTTAGTTGCCCCTGTGCTCGTCTGGTCGTCACTTGTGTTTTGTGGTGTTGCGCTTTTAACGATGGTTCCCATGTCTAAACACCAACTAGCCCAACAGTCAACTCTCTTAAAACTATATAGGCTGTTTATATAGGCTGTTTACCATCTATGATCTTTGAGACGCGTAGACGCGTATGACCTTTGAGACACGTAGGTGAAATGAAACGCCTTAGCGTTTCGTTTCACTGTAACCCAACTTCTGTGGACTAATTATCATCAATGCCACGGCACAAAAATTTCATACAGTTGAGTCCCTTATGTTCGCTTTCACTTCTACATTTTGCAGGATACACCGAACGATCGATATTGATCGATATTTCGTAGAAGTTGTTCGCAACTTCTCTGTCTCACGCTTCTTTTCACTGCTACGTGACGTGATAAAGAATTATTTAAGGTTTAGGTACATTGCTCATTACGAAAACAGAACTGTGTACTTATGTGCGCCATTATGTGGAACTGTTCTGAGAAACTTCGCGAAGGGCTTTCATACATGTATTACGGCTGACTTACAGTATTAGGTCTCAGGGGCGTAGCCAGGGGGGGGGCGGTTGGGGGGTGCAACCCCCCCCCCCCCGAAAGTTTTCAATTTTGCTTGCGTATATATACACGCACACATACAAACGCACGCACGAACATACATAAAGTATGGTTGAACGCCCCCCGAAAAAAATTTCTGGCTACGCCCCTGTTAGGTCGATTATCCTCTTCATACGACGAAATTAAGTAATGATGGTTTAGGATCGAATGTCTGCGTCTTATCTGAGATGGCCCACACTGTATATTTTAAAATTTGGCAAAACCATTGAATGCAGGCGCCAACGTTGTGTAGAATGTGTGCTCGCTCTTTTAGAATTCATTTTACGGAACCAGTAGGAATTGGTATCAAAGAGCATATTAATAATGATAAGCCTAGTTGAAGGTCAACTACAATTGGCTACGACAACGTGTGACGTTCGCATAGCGCCGACCTGTCCACCTGTCGAAACTTTTCGCAAAGAAACTTGAGAAAACAACTAACTCGTGCCTCTTCTCCTCCCGAGTACATAATAAATACTCAAAGCCACATCGGTTCAACTTGTCCCGAGGCGTGCTTAAGTATACGGGGCCTTGCCTCACTGTCGCTAAAGACCGCATGGAATCCCTGCCGCCTCTGCCTGGCTCAGCACATTCGCCTGGCTTCTGATCCTCAATTGCAACCTATGCTTGCTTCTTCCTGGTGAGCTGTTGTTGTTCAGCATCAGTAACAATCAGGCCGCAGGGCTGCCTGCCTTGCTCTTTAGGAAGAACACAGATGACTTCGGCACGAAAAATGACAGATAGAGGAAGACGTGTCTTTGATTTTCTCTTTTTATCCGTAGGTGAAGTAAAAAAAAAAAGAAGAGATTGCACGGTGCAGTGTTTCGACATATCTGAGAAAACGCTGATCGATTGCTCCGGCCGCGATCAGGAGGCATCCCAGGCAGTAGCAAAAGAATAACGAAAACGGATGTGGTGCACGGATGACTTGCTGGCTGAGTAAGCAATTTCTGCTTGCACATTACCGTGCGCAAAAGCAGCACGATGCTGCGACGGTATGGTGCAGCGCGAAATCATAGAAACTTATGTTGACACGCCGTAGGTAATATATACGCACCTTCATGGAATCTTATTTAAACCAATAATGATTCCGGACATATCATTACGAAGGCCGCTGACCAATGGCAAACAGAACTTATGACTTACGCAAGAAAGATTTGTGCGTTCAGTTAAAGGTCTTTTGAAAGGAGATTTTAGGTTTGCTTAAAAATCTCTATTTTAAAAGATTCCGAGAAATCGCTAGTAGAGTAAAAGGAATCTAAATTGTTGCAACTAAAATCAATCCAAGATATATTTTAAAAGGCTCTTCTGATATATAAAAAAAAAACGAAAACGCGTTTGTCACAATGTGCGTCTCGCAAAATGTATGGTAGCACTGTTTTGTAACACAATACCGCTAGTCAGGTGCTGCGATTCATTACGACGGGTGATGAAATATGGACGAATGAGAATACCAATTAGGTAGGGTCCCTTCTCAAAACACACATTCAAGCCCCTCTTGAGAAACTCCTAATGTTCACGGTAATATCTGTAGCATCAGTTGTTGAAATCAAACTTTCTGTACCGACGACGATTTTTGTGGATACGGAAAATAAGGAAAGGAATAATAG
The DNA here is from genome assembly GCF_013339695.2 of Rhipicephalus sanguineus. Classification (NCBI taxonomy): domain Eukaryota; kingdom Metazoa; phylum Arthropoda; class Arachnida; order Ixodida; family Ixodidae; genus Rhipicephalus; species Rhipicephalus sanguineus. Next base: position 106,674,823 of record NC_051177.1, on the reverse strand, counting down.
AGAGTAACAATTTCGTGCAGGCTACATGTCGGAATAAGATACATAAACGTGTCTACTTTGTAGTCAGCAAACGAATTCAATACTGACTGTTCGCCAGAGGAGAGGTGCAGTTACAGTGCCGTTTGAGCTCGCAGCACGTATAAAGAGCGTGTCTTCAGACATGCTTCGAAGGGAAACTCGGTATGACTGGAACGAAGGCCCATTGATGCATAATTATGATGCCGTATAGATAATGACCGCAGCGGAAAGACGACACCTTATAATGGATTCAGTATATAGAATACCGTTTTCCTGCCAGATATTTGTTTACTCCCGCGGTTATTGAGACATTCGCGTGTAAACTCTGGAATATTATCTGTGGAGACAATCAAGAAACTTCAAACTCAGTTCTCATGTCGCAGAAGGTAGCCGATCGATGGCCAAAAATGAAACTCGGCCATCTCAGTTCTTTTTTTTTCCAATTCGCAGGTTTCTTGGGAAAAAATTTTCTAACACTCTGTTTTCCTTTTTTGCTTCAAACTAACAAAAACCGAGAACTTGAACTACTTTTAAAAGAAATGAAGGAATATGGTTTTCTTCAAATCACGTTCATGTTTTATGAGTTCTTCTGCGAAAATACACAAATCAAGCGTTGCTCTCACGAATTAGGTTTTTAATACCAATAGCATGAAATACGTTTTTTTTTAGTGTTCATTCAGGTTGCAGAGTTTTGTTTTATTATTTGCTGCATTTTGAATGATCAGTTCAAGGTGATAAATATGAGAAATATTTGGGCAACCTGCACTTCATGTCAAAGATGTGTGTGGAGAGCCATGCATTCCAGAGAGCACTGGTTTCATTCTATCTGCACCACATTCCAGTGGGTGCATTCTCTTTCGCCAGTGATACGAAGCTAGAACGACACCGTGTGCTTCACCGCACTCCGGAAAAGAAAAGTTCTTGGAATGTGAGCTTCGCCTTACAAAAGAAAGAACTAAATATGCGTGCAGACAGCTCGTACAGAACTGTTGGGTGACAGGAACTCTCGTCGCTTATATGGCACAGGCTCGAGCACCGAATGGAGGAACGCGTGAACAAATGTGAGCATAAGGACAAGCAAGCTGACACATTTCTGCACCCCGTGTCCTAACTGTTTCGCCGGAGTAATGGTGTTCGCTGGCTGCCTGACGCAGCTCGCGGGCTTGCAGGGCGTCTCTAACCTACCAACCCCATTGTCTAGTTGCTCCGAGCCGCCCAAGTTCTGGCTGTTTGCGTTTCCTTCATTTACAGAGCATACATAAGTCCCCTGGACGGCTACACAATAAACGTAAAGCTTCTCAAATCGTTTTCACGCACTGAGAATTATATTTTTGTAAATGCTTCTCGTATACGCCGAAGCATCGTTATGCAGTTGTATGCTCCTTCACTTCCGCGCACACCTCTACTTCTCTCCCCACTGGTGGCTGCTGGTGGCCAACCGGTCCGGAGTCAACCCCAGAAGAGGCAGCCAAGCAGAATCTGACACGTCAGGTCCATAATGCCGTCCGCGCCTCTCTTTGTATATTCACTGTAACCAACCCTGACAACGTGTAACCAATGCATTGCGCGCGCCACGCCTAAATGTCGAGCACTCCCGATTATATTAGATTTTACTTATAAGCTTGAACGCGCAACGCAAAGTGTACCGTTTATTCTGGAACTTACGCGACCACCAACGATGTTAGTGATCTTCGATGTCACATTATTGGCAGTCGCGTTAGTTCGTTAGCGGTAGTGACCTTCGGTGGCAGTGATGTCACATCTAAAAATGCCGACGCGGCTTCACGCTGATCAGATTACCGATGACGGACGACAGTGCTTGCCGCTATCAGTGTACAATCTGGGTCTCTTGTACTTTTACCTTGTCACTTCCTGCGCACAAGCTCGCCCGAATAAAGAGTCTCGTCTCGAACACGCCGACTGCTGTCTTCCTCAACGTCAGGACCACGTGAAGATAACATTAAAGACTTCGGACGAAGATATCTCACACTCCACTTTAGTTACCAGAGACAACCAGACAGGCAACCTTGTCAAACTGTCCACCCTTCTATCATATTAAATAAAAAATGGAATTTCTTTTGCCAAAGGCTCGTTTCTTCGTTTGACACAACCAAATGAGTTCAATGGTCAGTTAGGTCAGGGAAAGCATAGGGGCCATTAATAGCTATCTGTAACTGTACTGTAGAAGTAATGACGTAAATGGAAACTAATGAAAGTGGATGATGAATTACCTATTGCGTCGGAGGGATACGCACCCACAACCTTCGAATTATGCGTCCTATGCTCTAACAATTGAGCCGCATGTTATTCACGAGCGCTAGTCCACTTCGGGTTCACTTGCAGCAAGCGTCCCTCTTTTTGGCAACCGATAAAGCGGACAGCTCAGTTAGAACATCTAACAAACTGCGCAGCAGAACCAAGGAGGATTGAGCAGGATAGCTAGGTCACAAAGAAAGACAGAAGAGACAGCCTGCGTTCGTCTGTCTCTTCTTTCTTTCTTTCTTTGTCTCCTGGCCCGCTGCGCAGTTTGTTAGAAGGCAATCCCCTACCAACTCACCCAACTTTCAACGCTAGGTGGCGAAATTAGAGTTGCACAGACGCCGAGCGCCCAAAATATGGTCAGCTCTGAGAGCGTGATGCACTTACACCGAGGAGCAAATATGTCACGCGGAACAATGGGACCGCGCCACTACGTATATCATTAATATATACGCGCGCAGAATTGCCTGGTTTTCAGTAAGTAGCTTTCTCTTACTCTCTCTCCCTTCCCCTTTGAAAACAGATCAGCGCCATATGTGGCTTTTTCTACTACGTAATTAGGGATAATAATCACAGCGCTAAGTCAGATGCAAAGTACGGAATTAAAAGCGAACAAATTTGGTTGCGGTTCCTTTTTAACAATTGCTACAGCTCAGCAAAGCCTTCTAGAGTGCACTTGATTTAAGTTCTCGTGTGTTTTACTTCACGAAAGCTTTTTTGCGAGCTGCAAGATACAGTAGTTAAATTCAAAATATTTATTGCAATACTAAAACGACGATATTTAAACTGGTATACTGGCAGGTGTTTATGTGACCTCGCGATGGGTTTCATTCGTCGAAACTAGACACGTCAGTTACACAGAGCTAAAGATGCGCTCTCGCCCCCCCCCCCTCCCCTTCCCCTTTGGTTTGTATACGTATTAGTATCCCCAATTAAAAGATCCGTTTTGTTATATATGTGCAATTATGCTGCTGGATTTAACCATGCGTAAATACACTTGCGTAAATGACATATTTATTCATTAAAGCTCCCTCAGTGTCCCCAGTTTGTTCAGCTGCGCCCCCCTCCCCCCCTCTTTCCCACTTCTTTGCGTCATTCGGAACTAAGAAGAGTGTGTGTGAATGCCAGTGAGTGATTCATTATGAGCAAAGGTAGCCGCAAAACCACACGGGACACAGAACGAGACACCGCGAAGCGATTAGGAGCGGAAAGAGACAACATGAAGCAATTCAGAAATGTGCGTTTCTCGCAGCAACAACTACTTGTTGGAGGTTTAGGTGTACATTGATCGATCACGGGTCAGATAATGTCATCCGCGGTGCTTACAGCAACGACCACTTAAGCCTCGTGGTTCGCACGTTGAGACGACAGTCCACTTCGATTGGCAGCCGCTATATTTGGCACTTCCGTGACACTAACGCGGTGTGACAAATGCACTGCGCGAATGGAGCTGCCACCTCAAGGCCTAGTCTGACGTGCGAAAGGCAGCACTTAACGCCCCATCGTCGTTCGCAGTGGGTGGGTGTGTTCGCACTGATTCCACTGAGCATTCATGTGCCGGTGCCTAGTTCCACGCTTGAAGATTGCTCTATCCGTGGCGTTGAGTGTTTTTGTTGTCTGTTAGGGCTTTGTACAGCCATCTGTGCCTGCTAAATTGGTTTGCGTCGGTTCGTTTATAGCGTCGATACGTCTCTAACTCGTGAAATGTAAATATGAGGTAAAAATTGTTCGCATAGACACGTTAACCGAAAGAAAATATTGCGGAGCACGGAAATTAAACTTTTGCTGCTACTTCACACCTCTGAAAGCGAAAGCAGATAAGCAGAGAGAGAGAGAGACAACAGGCAAACAAAAATTGAAAGCATAAGTGAAATGCGGGAACCTTAACCAGGTTAAACTTTCTATACCAACACGGAAGCAAGTTGCGCTCACATCTAGATAACCAAACACAGGAGTGACAAAAACTGTGTTTTTACTGACGTAAGCGGCGTTGTATTCAAAGTTGTCGTTAAAATTGGGACCGGCGTTTGTTTTACTTTATTTGTGAATATGAGCTTTTTGTAAAAAAAAAATTATTATTTCACTGTCTTTTTCTTGTTATGCAGTGCCTCTAGGGAGACATTATTTCGCAGTAATGTTGCAATCAATTTGTTCTATATTTGAGGATTTTCTGTGTGAAATAGGCAATGCTCGAAGGCGCATCAACGTTAGCAATTTTTTTATTTGGGTCGTGTTCACCATTTTTACACGTTTTTTTTTCTTTTGTGGACAGCATAAGGAAAACACGGATGTAGTTTGCAGTAATTCGGATTAAAACCATCAGAAAAACATTTGCGACACAACGCTTACAGTTTCCATTATATTCCGGAGTGAAATCCGAAACATTGCGGTAAGCAATATATGCCTTCAAATAATTTGTTTCTGGCGCGCTGGGAAAGTTTCTTGCGAAACGAAATTTTCGGTTCCGTGCACTTTGAATATGACCACATATGATGTAAAAAAACCCCGACAAAACAAAAATACTGACCGGAAATGCATGCTCGATCTCTCGTGGAATTACCCTATAGAAAGGTCTTCTAGCTTTCAGAGGAGTATTGCAAGCACATCACGAATACTGAATTTAAACAATTTAAATAAAAATAATATAATTCCGATTTCCTACAGTTTCGCAATCAGAGCCGTCCTAACGAGACAATAGAAGTTGACGACACGAGTTGTCACTAGACGTCAAACAGAAAAAATATGAAGTGCACAAAAAAGGAAAATCAATGCTGCTCAGGGCGCTGCTAAAACTTTCCTTCGCAGTACTTCGCAAAGTTACCGAACCATAACTAGCACAGTGCTTTTTCAGCGTAGGTGCGACGCTTGGAGCTTGACGCTAACGGCCTACAATTTCATATGATAAAACTAGCTCACCCTCCAGGAGATATCGTGAAGTTTAGTTGGAGCTTATGCTGATCGAGACACGATGGGCTGTTCGATCAATATTGCTGATATTTATGCTAGGATGACAGCGGCGCTTTTCTTTTCCGGCGAGTACTTAGGCGAAGCGCTGGGTTTATTGTTACAGGTTATTAAACGAGTATGTATACAGCTACCGCGACCGGGTCACATTAAACTCTTCAGCTGTTTTGTACGTTTACAACAGCACAAGCAACACGCAACCCTCGACTTACGCAGTAGCCCTTACTGGTCAGTGCACAGAATTTTACATTTATTGCTCTACGAAGCATAAATTGCATAAAAGGCCTAATTTGCACAATTTGCATAATTTGACTAAATGAACTTGCGAAGCCAGAATTTGTTTTTTTATTTTAAGTGTAGTCCCGCAGTTTCTGATGTTCATTTTTGAACATTTGAAGAGATGTGCGTGGTATTGATGATTGATTATTTACAATACATTTTCTCACTAGGTCGTGTAAACGGGCACATATCCCTGAGACAAGTTGATCATGTCTTGACGGAACTCTTGGCGCCTTCATATACGTGACGGATGCGTTCACTAGTTTGCCCGTAGGTAGCAATGACGTAGGGTTGTTCTTTGTCGTTAGTGAGCATGACGCAGATTTCCTTTGTGCAAAGCACACATTGCGTGCTTAGTTGTTCTCTGTCCTAAGCAATCTTCTTAAATAAAGACATTTATTTTCTCTCTTTCTCTCCCAGGTACTTTCAGAGGTTCAGTCAACGAAACAACAAAAAAAATAAAAGTAATACATGAGCGTAAAAGGTACTTTGTAGAAGTATAGTTAGGCGGGGGCGGCAGCAAATGACACTTTTCTGTGAATGTGAAGTACCTTACTACATTGCCGACACTTATGAACGTTTATCAGGTGCAATGAAACCTCGGACAATTAGTAAACTGTGTGTTAGTTTACCTGAAGTCTTTATAACAAACACGTAATTATTTTTTGCGTGCATGCCCACTCATGTCTGAAAGAACAATTTGCAAATTCCTATCACCAACTTTTATGCACTGCTGGTGACAGCAATAACTAAATCAACGAAGGTGATCGCCGTATCGCAAACGGTGAGTATGATTGCTGCTAAAACAAAACACCGCTCGTTGGTGATAAGACTAGTTTTATTCGGCTCACTCGTCAGTTTGTGCCGTTGTAAGTGGCTTCCGGTGAATGGCCGTCCATGACGGTTGAACGTTCACCGCTGATTACAAAGGCACCGACACAATGAGCCCGTGCCAGCTTAATCGAGCTGAGCGACCTGTTCATTGAGAACGCCGACAACTTCAGCTCTCTAAGACATGTGAAGTCTCAAGAAAGCCTCTTCAGCATTGCCATCGTAAAGGATGACCCTTTACCTCTCCACGTTTAGTTAAGTGGCATTATCCACTATGCAAGAGTGAAGCGAATTCAACGTGCGATGCCTTTGAAGTGCGCCATCGAGCACGGAGTAGGGGCCCCGGCGGTCGCTGTTGCTTACTCAGCGTCGTAGAAAGCAACGCAACAATCTAAGCATCTGCGAGCAGGCTGATGGACTTCACAAACGTGCTTCAAGAAATGCTTAAAAGCGGGTGCAGTTTGTTTTCTTGTTGCTTCAATACTCCGTGTTTTGCTGTTAGAGTTCACTCAACTGTTGCCTGTCCAGCCTTTTAAGCATCTCCCACCAGAAAAAAAAAAACGGTCTATTGGTTGTTTTTTAAATTGGGACATTTGCACCTGAGGTTTTTCGCTTTAGATTCTATAGTCTGTTTTAGAACAACAAAGTCAACGTTTCTTCTTCAATGTTTCCTCACTTCTGCTGCTTTCATCGAAATCAGTATAACCCACAGGTTCCTCTAGTTTTCTTGTTATACTCTAATTGGCATCCACTACTCCCCGGCAGGCAAGCCTTCGCATAAAGTTAGCGAGACACCGTTTGATGTTTTGACGAAGCATAGGAATGATTGAGTGAATGATTAATACCCCTTCATTTTTAAACTTCCGCATACAATCATCCTCTTGGCATGCGGTGTCGTATACGAAGACACTTCATGGGGATCTTGTGGAAGGACCAGGCGGCTCGGACATCCTATTTGATTCGCGAAAGTCTAGCCAGAGTCGCGTAGTTAATGAAATGAATCAAGACTAGACTATTTTGGTTTGGCGGACCAACGAAATGCATCCAATCAGTCAACCTAATAGTGTAGTCCTGAGATAGAAGGACCAAGTGTCCTTGGACGTCGGAGTACGAGTATGTGCGCATTATTAGATGGTATATGAGGGAGTCTAATTTGAAGGCATTGCTGGTTTTTAAGATGGCCATCTTGACCGCTTATGAGGCGGAAGTTGGACTTGATTTAGGGTGTCATTTCCATGAAGTTTCGAAGTAGGCAAACTGCGGCTGCCCGGGGGTAGCCCACAGGGGTGGGATCGTCGATATTTTCGACAGCAGCCTGATGCGAAATATGCTTGTTTTTACTGGTCACTGGCACTAATTTATTGAACATTGTTTTAGGCAGGTATTCAGTCGTTTGAGGCGAAGAGTTTAATATTGACTCCCGGAATGTGACGGAGGCCTGAAAGGCTATTAACAGAGCCGTTGATATAGCGACGCCTCAGTCTGCATAATAGCGTGTACAAACTGCTGTGAAAGGTAATGCCATTGCATTGCGTACGTCATATTTTACATAAGCATGCAAGAGGTCGTGAAAAACATAGTATGATTGCGCTTCTACAGCAAAGCCTCACATGCTAGCCGCAGCTATGCGGATAACTTCAAGCTATGTATTTATTGCTCACATAGCGTATGATTCAACTTGTGTTCTTGACTCTTATTATTTTATACCAGATGCAGAACCTTAGAATTATTTGTGCTTGTCTCCTCATAGTGGAACCCAATAGTGGTACATATCGTCAATGCGACGTCATGTAATGCACTAGATTTAAGGGCGTACGTGCAAACGTACTTCTCTGAGGTGTTGATGGATAGCGCTTTCTCGTTTAGCAGTGTGGTAAAGAGGTCCGTTTTTCGACGCACTGACGCTTTATCATGACGGGGAATTTCCGTCGCGCAGGAAGATCGCTGAACGAATATTTGTCTGAAGTATTGGAGTCAACCTTTGAGAGCTTATCTTTTTTTAGGTTTATCGCCTATCTATGGTCGCAGTCTGAGCTTGGGAGTTGTCTTGAGCCCCGTTTATGCGTGATATTAGCGTATGCAATTGCGCTGATAGATCGCATAAATTTTGCTTTGGGCGAATCGATCTTCATACGAATAGCGTCAGTGTTGATTATCAGCTTGCTTCTGTAGCGCTTTTGTGGTAGCAGGGGTGACATTTTCGTACATAGTTTCACTGAAGCAGTGCGCCAATAAAGGCGCGGGCTATTCGGCTTTTACGAATGCGATAGGCTACCAGGGGCGTAGCCAGAGGGGGGGGTGTTCACCCCCCCCCCCGAAATTTTTAAGTTTTCCTTGCGTATATATACACGCACACATACAAACGCACGCCCGAACGTACATAGAAAAGTATGGTTGAACCCTCCCCCCCCCCCCCCCCCTCCCGAAAAAAATTTCTGGCTAAGCCCCTGTAGGCTACGGTGCAACTTAACAAGGATTATTGCTTGTAACAATAATTTTGACAAGCTGTCTGTAACAATTTGTTTACTTTATCACAAAGGTCTCAAACACGCGGCCCGCAAGCCTCTCGCTTGCGGCCCATGGCCCGCACATGACTGTCTTCGCCCTACATTTTTTTTTCTTAAATATGTTTTTAGCTACACAGGCATGAGTGGTCTAAAGCATTGTTTTCGTGAGGCACCCCATGTGGTCACCACGTTTTGAATCATAACCATGAAACAAAAACTATATTTTAGAATCGGCGTCCAGGTTTGAGTCATTTTGGAGATCGGTATCGACATGCTGTTGGAATCCTGGCACCAAATCTCCTTCAGAAATGTCCCGTATATGAATATGAGATATGGAAACGGTTTCCTTTCAAATGGCAACGTTTGCTAACAGTTTGTACAAACTCCTCCCCCACTCCCCCTTCTACCTTCCTCACTGTCCCGGCCCTTGCGGGACTAATTTCCTTGAATGCGGCCTCCTAGCTGAGGTGAGTTTGAGACCCCTGCTATATGACGATGCTTTTGCAGCTGCTCTAAACAAGCTCTTGTGCAAGACATTGTGTGGATGGACGTTTCTTCCAATACACATGATCCTCACGTATTTCTAATGCAGAAAAGGGTCATTTTAGGGGAAAATAGTTGGGCTTTGAAGCTTAGCTTATTGCCAGCCTCTTTGCGAGCTTTCTCGAAGGAGTAAGATTGCAAAGCAATAGCTCTCCAGTTGAGGTTCCGAATGCAAAGCTAGGTGGCGTCGCCCGCGCTCTGATTCAGTGACAAAAGTTACTTAGCGCAATACATACACGGCATACAAGGAAGGTACACAAGGGGCAAGCGCTGATTGAGTACTTTTTCTCTGGCAAATGAACTCTTCTAGTCTCCAAGCGAAATTGTGGAGTTGCGAGGCAAAGCCTTCAATTTGTTTTTCGTGCGAGTGCTATGGTTTCTTTCAATGGAAGCGCCTACTTTCTCTAGCATACATGTGAAAACTGATTACCCCGACTTAAAGGGAGACTCGCGGCTGAAGCAGTGATGAAACGAGCCGCCCATCTGCGTTGCGCAGAGGGCGATAACATCACCCCGCGTGCGAGGCCTGTCATCAATGCTTCCTCAAACGGAGAAGTCCCGCCCGTCTTTCGAAGGGTGAACGAGCATGAAGGGGCGCGGTTCATCCTTCCGGCGAAACTGCAATTTTTTTCTCCAATTGATCGTTTTTCTTATGTTTCATAGAGAGAACCCAAGGAAAATGGTCAACAAGGAAATGTAGTGGCATGTAACGAGTATATCAATGAGTAGTGTTTAAATTTTTGCGACAAAATAGGCTAATGAAACTCCCTGAGATCGAGCGCTCAATTCCAATTTCTTGCATATATATATATATATATATGTGTGTGTGTGTTTGTGTGTGTGTGACGATCTGGAAAAAAAATATTCAATACGATCAATGAATTTAAATATAAGGTAGGCTGCGCTGAAAAGTTCACAACGATGGGCGACAAAAACGACACAGACGAAGCGTATCAAACAACTAATCCAATGAAACCAAAATACAAAAAGAGGGCGGGAAAAGACACAAAATGAAAGGACATTGTAGGCGAACAGCGCGTTGGTAAATATAAACGCTAACATGGCAAAAACACGTGAATTTTTCACTTGGAATTTTACGTCAACAAAATTCCATATCAGAATGCTAGACCAAAAGAGTGCGGCGATCGAAATTATGTTTGTTTCGCTAGAAATGCCACCTGTCTGTCTGTAAGTGCAATGGACGGACACACCCTTCTTTGTCTTTTCAATAAATCTGTGGTTAGATGCGCTTCGTCCGTGCCCTTCTTGTGTGCCATCGTTGTGAATTTTGCGGCACTGCCTATTAATTCATGATGTACCAGCTAGCCCCAACAAAAGCTAAATCTGAAACATTTTTGGCAAGCGAAGACCACTATGTTCAATGAATAATTCAAGCAAAAAGACGTTTTGCTGAGTCAGAAAACGTGGCACATAATGAAGAACTGGAAGGAGATCCCTGAGCGCGAAGCTGTGAGGGGACATTCTGTTAGTTAGGTCATAAAATAAATAACGTTATTGACAGCAGGCTAACATACAAAGGACACAACTAAATTCAATGAAGGCCCAAGTACATATGTAAATGGATTGTGCTAAATTTCTCTGTCATGCAAAATAATAATAGAGATGATGCTGATGTAACAAGAAAAATACAACAAAATACAGATGTTGTAGACCATTTAGAAAAAAAATTACAGACATGAAAAAGAGGAAATGTCCCTCGTTTCATACTTATGTATCATGACATCGTCGTGGTCGTTTCATAAACTGCTTTATTAGCTGGGAATTATTAAAAATGCATGGGGTATGATATGCACTATGCAACGGCAGAGAATAATGATATTTTATGACATGAAGAACGCGGCACCTGTGCATCTGTGTAACACGTGGTATTATGACACGAATAGTTTAAATGCTCAGGATGTCGAGATCCTAAGTTTAACAGGGATATCTAGTACATTGTGAAAACGTCGTAGAAGATTAAATAACGTGGTGTATATCAGAGTGCATTATGTGGAGACTTGGTGTAACTTGGTGTATATCAGAACGTATTATGTGGCGTCCTCCACTACGGAGTCTTTCATAGCCTTGGTATCTTAAACTCTATGCACCAGCCACCAACCTTCCACATGGCGTCCCCTTATGCTGGTAAACATACAGGTGTCGGCCATATAGCTGGACCCTGTGAATTCAAAACGAACTGTTACCGTTGTTGTGTAATCTTTGTCCGTTTACTACTGCTGCTGCAACCATTACTGGAGTGGTCTGAGCTTTGTACGTCAGCATTACAAAATGTGATATTGCTGCTTTTATTGCGATAGTAATTATATGGACAGTCTCGACGGCTTTTTGCCGTCGCCGTTGCCGTTGCCGTTGCCGTCGCCGTCGTCGTCATGTCCTTCCAGTATGAAGTCCAAATTCATAAGATCCCCCCGCGCATTGTATGTTCTACCGCGCGTAAAAGCGCGCGAGCGGGGGTGACGAACGCGGCCGAAGCAGAGTTCAAACAAGACGGCCCATCGCTCGAAGGGTGCATGCGATAACATCACCCCGCTCGGAAGGTCTGCCGTCGAAGCAGACAGGAAATTCCCCGCCCGCCTTTAACGAGCCTTAAAAGACGCGAAGACACGAGGGAAGGGGGGGGGGGGGGAGCGTCGCGCCGCGCGAGGAGCAACATTGAACCTTGAATCGAAGGGCGCGCTGGCGATCGCTGGCGCGCGCGCTATCTCGACAGCCATCACAGCGGGCGGCTCGTATACCCTTCTATGTTCTGCGCTCTCAACGCGAAGTGACTTTGCGGGGAGCATCTCTCCCTGAAGCGGCCGTATTCTCTTACACCAGCGTTTTGTAGTTACGTGAGATCGGATGCAAAACAGCTAGCTGCCAGCCTCACTTCGTGTGACACTACAATTTGTTGCTATCGCATTCATTGCTTCGCCCTTGCGGTGAGACTGTGACTTTTTTGTAACAGGCACAGTCGCAAAAGTTCCTCTACAGCAGTCTTTTCTTCAATTACGGTAACGCAGTGGTAGTAAAGTCTCTAAACTAACGTGCTCCTGCCAGTTTGAAGATACTCATCTTTCGTTGAAATGTACACAGGGGTCCACTGTTAAAGGGAACATCGGAGCGTGTGGCGGCAGCTCGGCGCCACCGCCGGCCATCGGCTGCAACGAGATTCGCGCAGACGCGGTGAGCACCGTGCCCGGTGCTCTTTCGTCGCGTCAACGGTTCGCTTAGCGACTATTCGCAGTGCGGAAGCAGACGGCAGCAGACGACGAAAGAGCGCGACTCACGGCGCGCACTGCGCCTGCGCGAAACTCGTTGCAGCCGCTTGCAGGCCGTGTCGCCGAGCTGCTGCCACACGCTCCGATGTTCCCTTTAACAGTGGACCCCTGTGTACCTACAACTGCTTGAGGGACAGATTCTTCCCTCTAGTAGCTTCAACTCGGCGCCTAACATATTGTCGCGCGTCTTATTTTTGATGAGTTGAAGCTTCACCCACAGAGACTGTGGGTAACGCGCTGCGCAGGCCGCGCCGCGATGTGTAAGAAGCTTCGCGACTGCAGTAGATCGTTTTGTTAAGATTGCGCGCCGCACGCGATTGTTCCAGCTTTGTCGAGATATAACGCCGCCACCAGCCATATCGCTGGACAGTTCGATAGCGCCTGTATTAAATCCCACACGCTTGACCGCTTGTCGGTTGATCGATGGTCGACGCTCTGTTCGCCTCTATCAGTGCATACCGTGTGTATTGCTGTAAATCAACTTTCCGTTTCCCAGCCACAAGTTCGGCCAAATAAACAGTTTCACCTTGAAAACGCCGACTGCTGTCTTCGTCGACGTCACGGTCAGATTAAATATTGTACAGAATATTTAAAGTTCCAAGCTCCTACCATAGGAGATGAATTCTCTCCTAACGTAGCATACATTACTGGTGCGAGTGCCGGTACTCAAGCCATAGAGGAAACGTTGATGTCGGTGCTCATCTTTAGCTGTGAATACTGTGACGAACTCTCTAAAAATGTAAAATATGCTGTGCTGAAAAAAATATGTCTGCATATGTTACAGTTGCGACTACTACATGATACAGGACGACTCATTGCTAAGGTAACACACACACACAAACACACACACACACACGCGCGCGTATATATGTGTGTTGCTATAGCAATGTATCTAGAGACTTGGAGTGAACCTAAAGACTGTGTATGACTGGTTAAGTGCTGATATCATTCTATGCTAAGGTTAAATACTAACGTAAAGCAGAATTGTCATTATTATCCCTTTCAAGAAGTCAAATGCGCAATGTGCACAAACGCCGAAGATGATAGCGTATACGCTATCATCTTCGGCGTTTGTGCACATTGCGCATAAAAGATTCACACAGTAATATGCCGATTCTTCCACATAATGCTTACTGCCTAGCCAACTATTTTACTTTTGCGGACTACCAGGTGAAGTGAAATGCAAGAAAAAATTGGCAGATCCCACACAGAGTGGGAATCGATGTTATGCGAAGCATGCGCGATATGGTGACTGTGGCGTAATTTTTCACATTGTGCAAAACGTTACGAAATGATCCTAGAGAAATATAGAAATGGTATACACACACTCATATGCTGAAGAGTCGCATATCTATTATATAACCGGTTGTTTACAGTTGCGTAACGATGGCCACAGCAGCATGGGTGTTAGCAACACAAGAAGCGGTGAGCTGATACGTAGTGCTTATATTCTCCAATACTGGATAGCGCGAATCTTTTCGATGGAGGCGAAAATGTCTGAGGCCCGTGTACTTAGATTTAGGTGCACGTTAAAGAACCCCAGGTGGTAGAAATTTCCGGAGCCCTCCACTACGGCGTCTCTCATAATCATATCGTGGTTTTGGGACGTTAAACCCCAGATATTATTATTATTATTATTATTATTATTACTATTATTATTATTATTATTATTATTATTATTATTATTATTATTGGATAGCGCGAATCCGAACAGGACAAAGAAGGAACACAGATGCACAGGACAGGCGTTACTCGCAACTAAGCTTCATTCAGGAAAGTTTCCCTAGATATATAGACAGCCTAGTGGCACGCGCAGGCGCACTGCATGTACGTTACAGTAACAGTTACAGTTGTTATGCTTGTACTTGTCCGTTGAGACGGAGAATGCACGCACGTTTTACGAACCCGTGTGTATGTGTAGACGGGGTTCTTGACAGTTCTTGAACAAAGTCATCATCACCGTGATCCGTGAGCACCAGACGCTGTTCCGGACTTGTTATTCGGATCCGTTCGTGTTCGCGTGCAGTGATCAAGTGTAGTGAAGTGCGAGGTATAGTGCAGCTGGTGGAAATCCTCGATGTCCTATAGAATGAAATGATCTATGATGCCTCCTGTCCTGGACGCGGCAGCAAGGTCTTGCGATGCCCTCTCCACATCCAATCCGTCTTTCACGCAGTATAAGGATCAAGCGTTGTTGGGTCTTGATAAATCAATGTTGAAATCACCGGTAACGATGCGAGGCCTGGTTCTCTCAGCAGATTTATTGTGGGAAGCATTGACGCCGGCTTTTGCGTAATCCGCATGGCCCACGTTGCGGATCACGTGGACGAGTGGATGGCAGTTGAGCGTCTTCCAGGGGTGTTCTGTTTTCAGTTTCCGCACTTTCCTTGCGTCCACCGAGGTGGTGTAGCGGTTAAGGTGCTCGGCTGCTGACCCAAAGGTGGCGGGTTCGATCCCAGCCGCGGCGATCACGTTTCGATCGAGGCGATGTCGATGCACGTTGAAGAATACCCGATGATCAAAATTTCCGGAGCCCTTCGCTACAGCATCTGTCATATCATATCGCGGTTTTCGGACATAAAACCCCAACACTTCTTATTATTAGCACATTCTTTGCTTGTCAATGTGTGTGTTCGCGGTTACTGTGCTGGTTGAGACTCTGTATCACCTGTGGCACATACCCACATAACATTAACTCTGGTTTACGTTATGTTATGTGGGTATGTGCCACACGTGACTGAAATAAAGGGTTTCATGACGTACGCGACAAGTATTTTGCGTTATTCATGTCATGACCAGTGAATCGTGTTCGCCATACACTGATCCCCTGCTAGGCCAATTTGGGTATATTACAAGTTATGGAGACGACCAGGAGAGCGCCCAGACGTAGGCGGCTAGATAGATAGATAGATAGATAGATACGTAGATAGAAACGCCCAAAGTGCCTGAGGTTCGCTAAGAAATGCTTCGCATTTAAAACTAAACGTGATACATTCTCAACCACAACATTTAAAAACGCCAAAGTTCATCGCAAACCTAGTCTTAGCCCTTTAAGATACCATATTTCTTTTCACAATAAGTCTCTTCAAAGCTTCTCATGCTAAGTCCTAAGGAGCTTAAGCATAATCTCATGAACTCGAGACAGGGTGTCGGGCTTGACCATCCAGGTATTAGTGCCACATTTACATACAAAACCGCGGAGCTGTAGTATTGTGCGCTCCCTCTAAGGAGAAGGCATAAGTATAGTAAATCTGTGAGAAATAGAGTTCGCTTGTGTGTTCTCATTTTCGGCGAAACAAATGGCGATATACCTAAGTTGAATAATTTATGACTCAGTGTTGGCACACGCAGCTTTGTTCCTTGTAATATAACTGGTTTGTGACTTAATGTGGAACTAAAGTATGTAGATACCGTTTGCCTATCGTTGTAAAGCGAGAAAAAGTACATGCGCCGCGAATCTGTGTTATTGTTCTTTTGTGTGATCTGAAAGTATGGCTATCACTGGAGGTTACTGCTACAAAATGCCAAGAAACGACGCTCTGTTATTCGTGAACATACTTTTGTTTGCACGAAGGCAACGTAAAGTGCGACTATAATATTTTACGACATGTTAATGAAGCAAATATGCCTACTTTAGACGTAGGGTGGTATTGGATGCCACATTATAACTAGGGCTCCGTGTTTTCGGTGTTATCCAAAAAATCCGATAAACATTCATCGATAAAATTTTCGACAATTCGGATTTATTTGATAAACTCCGATTTCAAGGGCCAATATGACATAGTCCCGCTCTTTATCGAAAAGACAAGTTCTAAGCACTCATCAGCAGCCCTAAACCCTCCCTTTTCTGGTTTGACAGATTTAAAGTTTACCGCGCGTAGCTGTATTAGGCTACGTAGCTGTATTGTGCTCCTACTCAGCTTCCTACACGCAGAAGCTTCACAAGGACTTGCAACTCTCCAACCCCGAATTCAAGGCGCTTCACTTCAAAGATCCGTGCCACCTACTCAACAACGCTCAGGAGGATGGAATCTGGACAAGCTCGTTTAACGTAGTTCTCGATATTGTTGTACACTTTCCTGCCCTGTTGAAGTTGTCGCGGGAGCTGCGCCGTAAGTTTGGCCTTGTGTGTTTGGCCATGGGCATGTCAATCAAGTCGCTGAAAACCGTATGTCCGTCGAGGTGGTTCTCTTTTTATGAAGCTAAGATATTTTTGCCTACCGGCGCGCCATTTTGTCTTTCTTGAGAAGCGACGAAGCCAAGGGAACAGAGTGTGACAAGCTCAAGAGTCTTATTTCATCGCCTGAAGCTGTGAACGACTTGTACGTTAAGACGAGGTTTCTGAAGACGAATTCGTGTGCCGTGCTCTCAATCTGTAAGGAACTTGAGGCTGAGAGTACCCTGGCACACCATGTTTATCCCTTACTGGGGGTTCGCTTGTACGCACTCATCAGTCAATGGCGCAATCCAACCGAGGTCTTCGCATCAGATGTCACAAGTCTGTTCGACCTCCTTGACGAGACTCACCGCTTAACGACTGTCGATGACTTTCACAGATGATACGCTGCTGTCGCTGAAAAGTGGAGGCCTGTGCGATCAACTACAGTACACCAAATGATCGTGTTGGTACTGTGTTCAAATTGTGAATCCAACTGTGAAGCATGAGCTGCCCTGCGCGGTCGAAGCCTACGCGCCTGTTTTTCAATTAGTGGTTCTTGAAACTGACGACATGAACCAGCTCCTGAGTGATTTTGCGAACTATCAGTGCTATGAAATGTGAATTGTTGAACCCCTGTCGTTCTGGAGACTTCACAGTGTCCAGTGGCCAGTGCTTTCTCGCTGCGCGCTGCGTCTTCCGGCGCTTCATGTTTCTAGCGCTAACGCTGGAAGGGCATTTTCAAAGCTGAGAGTCGTCAATCGCAAGGAGCGCGCTTCGATCACTGACAGCAACCTCGCAAACTATGCTTCCCTGTTTTACAGTAGGCTTTAAGCATAAGCTTGTTATACGCACAAATACAGGTGGTATGAGTTCAAGTATTTCGCTTGTGCGTATGTTTGTGCGCATTCAAACTTTCTAGCAAAAAAAATGTGCTTCGTGTGTTCTGATGTCTTAGCCTTCAGGTATGAATTGATCTAAGATTTTGGGGTTTCGGGAATTTACGAGAAACAAACTCCGAGAAACGCCGAATTTCTGCCAAAAATGTAAACTCCGATGAACACCCCGATCGTCAAGGAAAATAAACACCAAAAATACGAAGCCCTAATTATAATATAAAAAAGCATTTACTGGAACAGTAAGTAGCATCAGAGCACGTAGTTCCTCCCTGACAGCTATAATAGTTCCGTGTACACACTACAACGCCTTTGGACTGTGCATACCTGAGTGCGTAAACAAAGAGTAATATTCTAATTAAAAAATATTGCACCTATTTTTACCCCAATGCGTCAAGAATTTTTACTAGATTGCGAGAAAGGTTATGCTAAATTAATGTGCGACACTCTCGATGAGAAAGACGAAAAATAAGTAAAACCCGACGGTACGCGCGTTCTGTATAGTCTCGGGTTTTCACGCGTGACTTTCAATCTCAAGCTGTCGTCAGGCTGTGCGCGCGGAAAGCGCTTAGCTTTATGTGGGCTGTCGAAGGTCGCGTCATCTATTAATGCTCCCGCACGCTCACCCTTCAAGATATAAGCGTCTGCGAAAGGGGGAATTACAGGCCCGCGACAGCTCCTTTTATGTGGCGATGCAACGAACCGGATAAAAACAACTGCCATCCTTCTGTCTATAAGGACATGGGGGTGGTGAGCTTGTGTGGCGAGGTAATTACCGAGGTAATAAACGCACTCCACGTAGCGACGAACAGGTCAAAGAGCTTGAGAAGGGATTCGTGCCGGCGTACATAATTCAGAGGTGCCTCCGCGCCATGCTGCGCACGGTAAGGCACACACATCGCGCTGAGGCATGCATAATAAATGTTCAACGAAGGAAACACACAAACCGAACTTCCGCGGTGATGCTTCTTGTGATGTGATCGATTAACTTTACGATAGCATAAAATATCGGCAACATCAGTCACGGGCACTGCCTTTGTATTCTAGTGTAAATGGAGTATGAAAATGTGATGGTAAAAAATTGTAGGTTAACAGAAATATTAGCAACCACAGAAGCATAATAATGAACATTATTCGTCGACTCTTTTGAATGTATCATGAATATGGTGGCACACTTGTTAAGACATGTAGCCAATTTTTACTACGAACTGTCTTTTGTGAGCCAGAACGCTACATTTTAATGCGTTTTATATACCATGACGTCCTGCCGCATCACGCGGTGTACAGTACTCAATGTGTGTTGCCATAATTAAACGGTGCCGATTGGTGGAAGAGCTTTAAAAAGCTTTTTATGGCCTAAAACGTATTGCATATAAACATTTCGAAAGAAATTGCTCGGTGTCTGGTATGGAATGTGTAGCATCTCAAAAATGATGTCAAGTCAATGAGAAATGTTCAGCTCTATAGACGACAAAAACGTATTTTTCCGAATTCGGTGCTATTACTATGCAGCGCAATCAAAATGGCTCTCAAGCACGTAATGTGTTGACCAGAACATTTTGGGAGTGCACATTGTCAAAGGGGCAATATGCCCACGGTTTCTAAAAGAAGAAAAAAAGATTGGAGAGGTTCTTGTCTTTTTCTTGTACGGAAATAGAGTGTATATTGTTTAGTTATTTGTTTCCATCTGTCCTGTCTTTTCCTATTCATTTTCGGCGGCTCTGATGCAAAGATTTCATATTAGCGCTTTGTTATTCCCTTCTCTTGTACAGCAACCACTATGCGCTTTACAAGCCATTACTTTGTTTATAGGCGCCATTAGTTCCAATGTAAGATTTCACATGTGCGGCTTTCTTCTGCGATATTCCGACTCTTTCGACCATCTTTTCGAATGTCGATGTTGGTGCGGGTGCGTCCGCCTTCGTTTCCATTGAAAGGATTTGGCGCGCTCATCTTTCCAACCTGCAGCTTCTCTTATGTATTTTTCTCGAAGCAAAAAAGGTTCCTGTTACACAACGTCTGAGTTGTTCCTTTTATCGTACATGTGGCTATAGCAAAAGCCTCCGGTATTTAGGTCTTTGAGAAACGCACTGTTTAAGAAGCGGCCGCAATTTCGGGAAGACGTTGCAAACTCCACTAAGCTCGCATCTAACTCATACATATATACCTTGTGTTTCACGGATTATGTTCTAAATTACTTAAGGATTAGTGCAGGGAAACAGTTATGTCATTTCTTGCTTTGTGGTTACTCAAAGCCACAGGCATGAAAATGCCTCGAGGTCGTAAGCACACAAGAAGATATGGGAAACTGGATTTTTTTAACGAAAAATGCACTAGGAAAGAACAAAACACAGCGGTCCAAGGAGCTGATAACAGTTTTAAGAAGGTCGGAAAACCTGGGTTCATTTGTTTAAAGCACATATTACACACACACAGAGCTACACATATATATGCGAGTGCGTGCATGTCTATGCATGTGCGTTTGTGTCGCTAGTTGGTTTAGGACATACACTGTCCAGTCAAGTGTCCTTGAACAATGGGAGTTATCAGCGAAGAAAGTGTGAGACCGAGTGGTTTTTCGTGAAGTGCGTCACACATTAAACATTTTAACAATATGAGCTTCTTTAAGCGAAAATATCAAAAAGCGCGTTCATAATTACAAACACACACACCATAGTAATGCCACTTTTTAAGAGTCACAAAAAATGCGAGTCAACTGACAGACTCTGAGCTGCAAGCGATCAAGTACACAGCAGTAGTATAGTCAAAGGCGTTCATAAAAACGCCAACTAAATATTATGTTTTCCCAAATAAAATGAGGATCGCTTCTTGAATTAGATGTTCACATAATGCGAAATCTTCATTTGTATGCTTGCTAGGATAAAAACAAAGAAATGGAAACACTGAAAACATTAAAACAGAATATTTCGCAAAATTTTCGCCTGCGGGCTAGGTGCATAGAAGGAAGCGGAAGAGTTAAGAGTTCCTTCGAGTCGTTAATGATGCTGCATGCCGCTCGTAAAAATATAGCTAACTTCGATTTTTTTTTATGTGAATCAGGTTTCGAACTACGCGTGCCCGAGCTCAATGTTAGCCAAGAAGCCTGTTATATTCGTACTGACTGGCCGAGCAATACAGTCGTTTTCTAACACTTTTCTTGGTTGATGTATGTAAAAGCATCTCTACATTAAAAAGACAGAAAATAGCCAGAATAACGCTCCAATTCTATGCCACAATCGCAGAATTGCAGTGCTCCTCAGATATATTTATAGCAAAGATAGACCGTGGCTCTACGTGGGTGTGTCGCCTAGTAATGCGGGAATCCTGTAGATGTGTCGGGAAGCGATGTGTTTCTCTTTAACTACAAAAGTAGACATCTCGCGCATCTGCTGCAAACGTTCAATGATTGCGAGTGAATGAGCATTTATGTTTTTAATTCTCGCCTCTTTGAGTGTCCCTGTTCAAATCATTTTTCTAAGAACAGCTCCCTGTGTGCCGTCGTTTATCGTTGTAATACTATTTCCAGCCACTTCACGTGACCTTGTCCTCAAATCACCACAGTTAAGAAAGAGGTTGTCAGCCCGTAGTTGCGTATTATCTGTCTCATTGAAGGACCTAACTGCACACAAAGATGGCAAACTGAAGTTTGTATCTGCTACGGGTTCTGCATCGGACATTTCACCCGGACACCATCGCGCAACTTCGCCTTACTTCCTACATCTAGGCGCCACTCTGCGTTCAGCATATTATTGCTTCGCACTGCACGGTGCTTCCCTCGACCTTCACGCACGTAGCAAGACTGCCGTTACCGTTGCGGTGCTGCCTTCTCCTCGAAGTCCTGATAACGATCCCTGCAATCCAAAAGGAAAAACAGTCGTCATATTTAGCCCTACAACAGGACCCTACCCCCATAGACCCTTGCTAAGCAACGATTCTTAGATACTGTAGGGAATATACACGGATCTATCCATCCCCACATGGCAAGCTCAGCGCTGCGGAGGTGACTGTGCTACGAAAAGTACAGACGAACGCTTACATAAATCTGCACACTCACCACCTGATCTACCCCACGGCGTATATAGACATATGTTTGTGGTGTGGAGGAACACCAACACATTTTCACTTCACGTGGGAGTGAGCAGAGCACGGGGAAGTGCACGACACAAATGACACATGGGACGAATGGGAGGCGCTGCTTATTAGCCCTGCCCTGAAAGATCAGCTACGACTGATCCAAGGAGCTAAACGGATAGCTCGTGCCAGTGGGGCCTTGGAATAGGGACCACCCTGCCAGACAGACTATGCTTTTCACCCCCATATTTCCTGCGGGACACTGGGGTTCTAGCCTGTCTGGTTTCTGTACATAATAAAGTTTTTCTACTAATATTACTATTACTACGCCACACTACTGTTCATGAGAAACGCAACGGACGCCTTCATATTTACAGGGATGGTTCAGTTTCTTCTGGAAGCTCAGCAGGGGCAGTGCTCATACCCGCGAAGCCCGTCACCATTAAAGGCATCCAAGGATCTCATTTGACGTCATCGACAGCGGCAGAACTCGCCGCCATCCGCGCTGCTATAGAGTTCGTAGATGAAGAACCGTCACAGGGGTGGTCAATCTTCTCCAACTCCAAGGCAGCCCTCTAGCGCATTATGTCGCCATATCGTCATAGACCAAATGAACAGTTAGTCGCTGACATAAGACTGCTTCATCACCGCGCTGTACAGCAAAAGCACAACATAGCGTATCAGTGGATACCGGGCCATTGCGATATTTACAGAAATGACCATACAGATGAGGCCACCCAATCCGTTCATGGTGTTCTCCATTGTGTAGCTATACCTTTATCCAGAATGGACGCAGCTACAAGGCTTCGTTCACTCGCACGGGAACTGACACTTGGACAGTAGAACTCAAGGGAATTTACCAACGCTCATCTTCACAACTTGGACCCGAATCTACAGCTACGTGTTCCGTCGGGAATAG
Source organism: Rhipicephalus sanguineus (assembly GCF_013339695.2). Taxonomy (NCBI): domain Eukaryota; kingdom Metazoa; phylum Arthropoda; class Arachnida; order Ixodida; family Ixodidae; genus Rhipicephalus; species Rhipicephalus sanguineus. Next base: position 106,652,099 of record NC_051177.1, on the reverse strand, counting down.
CTGGAGCTGAGGAGACGCTTCTGTGCTGCCTGTGGCTTGGGATGGCCTTCACGAGTGCCTACTCACTTCGGATCGGAATGGCCAGCAGCCCGACATGATAACTGTAGCGGTAAGGAGACAATCGCCCATCTTCTCTGTGAATGATCTCGCTTCAGTGCGCCAAGAAAGGAACTTTTTAAGCTGTCGGATGGACTTGACAATCGCCCATTGTCGGAAGAAAGGATCTTTGCCCACTGGCCGACACCGTCTTCAGCATAGAAGGCTTTGAGACCGTTGCGTTTTTTGTGTGTGTGGACAACTTTTTTTATTTATCTATTTATCAGATACTGCCGGCTGCCTTTTGGTAGCCATGGCAGGAGTGGGTACATCACATTGCAATATTACACATGGCACCATTTCAGCCGACAAACGAAAAAAAAAACAAATAAAAACACACATCAGAACAAAATCACATATGGCCAACGATAACAACACATACGGTCGAATGTGAACTCAAGACGCGAACATGAAAAACAAGTCCAACACCATTTGCACTAATACACTGAGGTAGGACACCTGAACAATACAGGATCGTGATTGAACACCCGAAAGACGTATACGAACTATTGAACCAGACTTCAGAACATGAGTGAAACGGTCAAAGGAACAAAATCAAACAATATGGACCGAAGGACGGCCTCCGCCCACAGAAGCATACCGCGGAAGAAATGGTTACCCGCATACATTTCTAGCTGTAAAAACAGAAAGAATGACAAGAGCTGCGTAAAACATCACAGATAATCTTGCACGGCATTTGTGAACGCATGAACTGATGATAGGCCGACTATGTCACATGGAAGCTCGTTCCATTCTGCTATCGTTCGAGGAAAAAACGAAAATTGATATGCATTTGTTTTAACTCGTGGCCTTACAATCGTCTTACTGTGCTTCCATCTCGTTGGCCTTGCGCTGTTATACTGCATATAATCAGTGAAGCCCATTCTAATGTTACCGTTTACAATATTGTAAAGCATTTGCAGTCGGTGCAGTTTCCTGCGTGATTCTAGAGATGGAAGTTCGCTTAAATGTCTAAGGTTAGTAATGGACACGTGCCTACCGTAAGCGTTGAAGATGAATCTTAGTGATTTTTTTTGAACGCGTTCAATGCAATCAATATCACATTTGGTGTGCGGGTCCCAAACTACGTCTGCATATTCTAATAACGGTCGAACTAATGTCGTGTAGGCCACAAGCTTAGTTTTAGGAGTGCAAGGCATCATGCGATTTCTGAGCATGTTAAGTTTTCTCAAAGCCTTGGAAACTATGTATTGCACATGACTACTCCAGCTTAGCGTAGAAGTGATATACAATCCCAAGTATTTAAATTGGTCTACCGAAGCTAGTGGAACATTATTGATGCTATAGGTATGGACTAGCGGCTCCTTCTTGCGCGTAACTCTCATTTGAACACACTTGGAAACGTTTAGACGCATCTGCCACGTTGAGCACCAGTTGCTAATAGCTGCTAAGAAGTTTAGTATGTGTTGATCTTTTCCTGACTGAATGTGCATGTATGCAACGCAGTCGTCTGCAAATAAGCGGCAACACACTGGAGAGTTAGTCTGTAAATCATTAATATAAATTAAAAAGAGTAACGGGCCGAGCACCGATCCCTGGGGAACGCCTGAAAGAACTGATGCAAATTCCGAGTCCGAGTTGCCTATGTGAACAAACTGCCTACGCCGCGTAAGATAAGAGTCGAGCCACTGTACTATCTGAGGGTTGTCAAAAAGGCATCGGATCTTTAACGTTAAATGTCGGTGTGACACACGGTCGAAGGCTTTTTCAAAATCAAGAAAAATCATGTCAATTTGTCCGCCCTTGTCAAGCATTACCATTAGATCATTTACAGTGTGAATAAGTTGCGTCGTGGTGGACAGACCGCGCCGAAAACCATGCTGATTACTTGAAAAATAATTGTTGTCCTCTAAGAAAGAACAGAGATGCTTAAATATGAAATGTTCCAAAACCTTGCTACAAGTGCACAGTAGCGAAACAGGTCTGTAGTTGATTACTTTAGGTTTGTCACCAGTCTTATAAATAGGCACCACCTTTCCTGTTTTCCATTCTAAAGGTATTTCCGCTGTCCGTATACTTTCTTTAAATATTATGTTCAAATACTTCGCGCACCATTCAGCGTATCTGCGCAAAAACATATTTGGTATGCCAACTGGGCCGATAGATTTCTTTGTGTCTAATTCAAGTAGCGCCGAAAAAATGCCGCTTTCGTTTATTTCTATATCCGGGATAGCATAACTAGTGTTCGGATATGACGAGGGTTGAACGGTAGCGCGAGAAAACACAGACGAAAAGTAGTCATTAAAGGCGTTGGCTATACAGTTACTGTCATCGGTGATAGTGTCATCAAGTTTCATTTTGCCAATAGCCTCATTCTTTTTCGTGAGGTGCAACTTTGCTGGGTCACTTGCAAGGAAGTGATGCATTTTGACGTTAAAGAAATGGAACTTGGATAGCTTTATCTTTGTGCGCAATTCATCTCGCAGTAACTGTAGGGACACCACCCCCCTGTCCACGGCCGAGCGATGTAATTGCTTGACACGGCGTTTCAACTGTAATATTTCGCGAGTGATCCAGGGACTTCGCCGACTACGCTTTTTTGTCTAGTAGGGACATAATTGCTGATGCATTTATTCACAACAGCCTTGAAATGAATCCACAAGTCTTGGACAGTAGAATTTCCAGTATCATACATATGCTCAAAAGTATCAAAATCTTCTTCCAGAAGGTCTAGTATGCTCTCATCTAGAGCACAGTTAAAATCAGGGAATTTTTTAGTGACGTTTTCGCCCTTTATCCTCGGGACTTGCATACGACCATTAAAAAGGACGATGTCCTGATCTGATATCCCATGCAAATACGACATGTCATAGCCTACAGCACTAATATTTTCCGAAACAAAAAAAAGATCAAGAACTGTGCTAGAAGTAGCTGCTACACGCGTAGGCTGATCCACAAGCTGCTTCAGACGAAACGAGAAGGCAATATCAAGCATCAACTCAGAATGCTGACAAGCTGACGAGACACACAGTAGGTCCCAGTTAATTTTGGGAAGGTTGAGATCACCGCACAAGATGACATTAGCATTGCTTTTACAGTGCTCATACATGAAATCATGCAGTTTTTCCAGAATTGAAAGGTCTGCATTTGGTGGTCTGTAAATTGCACCAACAAAAACACTGTATTCGCTCAGGTGAACACGAATCCATAACATTTCAACGTTGGTATTATGAGGTATCACTTTGTACTCAATGTTTTTCTTCAGCACAACTGCGACGCCACCGCCCCTTGCCCCCAGATCGTGGCGAATAACCTCATGCGACCTTGACACGACGTCCTCATCAGAAACGTTATCGTGAAGCCACGTCTCAGTTATTACCGTCATGTCTGGGTTATACGCTAGAAGAAGGCCCTCCAGATCAGCAGATTTAGGTAATATGCTTCTTGCATTAACATTCATAATGCAAAACGTATTCCGGGTGGCACATGGTGGCAGTGGCGTTGTGTCGTTTTTTTTTTAGATGCCCGATCATTACGCAGGGAAGAACCGTGTCATTCCAAGTGTAATGGAACCATCATGTTGCTTCCTTCATCCCATTTGAACAGTTTTGTGTTGATTTTTACTTTATCAAACGAAAGAGCAACCTTTTCACCTCTCTCTCTATTTTCCTTCGTAACTTCCCACAGTTTTTTCCGGATTGCCTGAACACGAGGGGAAAAATCTTCAGAAATACTGTAGTTGGTACCTTTAAGTTTCCTGCAATTTTTCAGTATTCTCGCCTTGTCTCTCCCGTCTACTAACTTGAAAATTACTGGACGGACCTTGCTCGGATTCGGCTTCCCCAGTCGGTGGATGCGTTTAATTTTAGCATCATGAACACCCAAGGCATCATGAAGTATTTTGTGAGTAACTTCTTCTAACGACTCGATTTGTTCTCCCCGAGGCTCCGTAATACCATATATAATAAGGTTGTTCCTTCTACTTCTATTCTCTAGATCGTCTACCTTCAACATTAGTTGATCAACCGTCTTCTACAGGTCATCAACTCTAGATGTGTAATCGTACACAGTGGACGACAGGCTGTCTAGTTTCATTTCAATTGATGTCAGCTTTTGCGTTGTTTCGTTCAACTTCAAGCTACTAGTACTTATGGTCGTTTTAATTTCCTTCATATCCTTCATTAACGACCTGAGCATTTCTTCCGTGTTAGGACCCGGGTTTTCCTCTACGTCACCACAACAAGTCAACAAGTCAACAAAACAATGATATGCGGCAAGCATATTTGAAAGCAGTGATCGTGGGCACGGCAGAAGCAAAGGACACACGTTATTGCTTTTGTAGCAGTAAACTGAGCGGTTGTCTCTCACCTGTACAAAGAACAAAAAGGGGTTTGATGAATGTACGTCCATCGTGCCTCCACCGTGCCCACTGGCCCAGTCAGCCGCGGCGACTGTTCTTATACCAGATGCACATGATGACGTCGACGAGGGTGGCGCCAGTAGTCTTCCGAATGGTGCAGTACAGATGCGCATGTCCAGATTAGCTGCATTATTCTTCTGTGTATCGATGTGCCAGTCGAAGATACGTTCCGTCGCATCCGGCCCAGTGCGGTTGACACGTGTGTCGCCTGACGAGGGAATCAAGGTGATGGCAAGCACGGTCTGTACAGAGAACAAAAAGGGGTTTGATGAATGTACGTCCATCGTGCCTCCACCGCTCCCACTGGCCCAGTCAGCCGCGGCGACTGTTCTTATACCAGATGCACATGATGACGTCGACGGGGTGGCGCCAGTAGTCTTCGGAATGGTGCAGTACAGATGCGCATGTCCAGATTAGCTGCATTATTCTTCTGTGTATCGATGTGCCAGTCGAAGATACGTTCCGTCGCATCCGGCCCAGTGCGGTTGACACGTGTGTCGCCTGACGAGGGAATCAAGGTGATGGCAAGTACGGTCTGTACAAAGAACAAAAAGGGGCTTGATGAATGTACGTCCATCGTGCCTCCACCGTGCCCACTGGCCCAGTCAGCCGCGGCGACTGTTCTTATACCAGATGCACATGATGACGTCGACGAGGGTGGCGCCAGTAGTCTTCCGAATGGTGCAGTACAGATGCGCATGTCCAGATTAGCTGCATTATTCTTCTGTGTATCGATGTGCCAGTCGAAGATACGTTCCGTCGCATCCGGCCCAGTGCGGTTGACACGTGTGTCGCCTGACGAGGGAATCAAGGTGATGGCAAGCATGGTCTGTACAAGAACAAAAAGGGGTTTGATGAATGTACGTCCATCGTGCCTCCACCGTGCCCACTGGCCCAGTCTGCCGCGGCGACTGTTCTTATACCAGATGCACATGATGACGTCGACGAGGGTGGCGCCAGTAGTCTCCGAATGGTGCAGTACAGATGCGCATGTCTAGATTAGCTGCATTATTCTTCTGTGTATCGATGTGCCAGTCGAAGATACGTTCCGTCGCATCCGGTCCAGTGCGGTTGACACGTGTGTCGCCTGACGAGGGAATCAAGGTGATGGCAAGCACGGTCTGTACAAAGAACAAAAAGGGGTTTGATGAATGTACGTCCATCGTGCCTCCACCGTGCCCACTGGCCCAGTCAGCCGCGGCGACTGTTCTTATACCAGATGCACATGATGACGTCGACGAGGGTGGCGCCAGTAGTCTTCCGAATGGTGCAGTACAGATGCGCATCAAGGTCAATCCAAATAGGTCGCGAAGCTTCGGGCGAAAAGTGGTTCAGAACCCATTGCCAGCAACATCAGCAAGGGGAGTTATGGGTGCAGCGATTGAAGCGCGACTAGGTGTGGAGGGAACAAACACTAATAGCGAAAAACCAAGTTTTTTCAAGGGAGAAGCCATCCAAATGTTTTTCAAGTGACGCATTTTTTCCCGAACAATATTATGTAGAATCAATGTGAAAAGATTTCATGACAGTGTCTAATTATTACGAAAAACCTTTTTCTTAGCGCCCTCTGAAGAGACGTGCACGCCATTATTGTTCAGTGCAGCCCTTGCCGTGTGTGAAAAGGCGTGCTCATAAAATTCGTCTGCGACGACACGCCCCTCATGTGTTTTGGTGTTCCGGCACTTCTACGCGTTTTCTGAATTATTGTCGTGAGAATTTAATTTTTGCTGTGCGCGGAGTCATGATGTGCGTTTCGTCGTTGGTGAGCGTGTTCAGGACGGTGCCCAACAGACAACGGGGCGATACGGATAACATCTACCGCCGAGTGCTGGCTTCGGTACCCGCGGGAACCATGTGCTGTGCAAGGACGCAGTAGTAACACACATGCCTGGCGACCCATGTCTTCTAGATAAGAAAACGGCTAAACCGATAAGGTTCGGAATACTGTGCTCGCTGGATTTTCGTGAAACAGTATTCCTGCAGCCCGGCTTCCTTCGTGAACACGCAGTGCCTGCTATTATTCCTGCTATCGGTGAGCATATCGCCAAGTTACGTATCGCGCTGTGATTCGCATGCCTGTATACGTTATAAGGGTAGTTTATCGGAGCATAAGTCAAAACATAGTGCACGTAGTGTCGAGTCACTTTTTGTACATTTCACCACACTTGGTGCTCATTGTGTGCAGTGTAATAAAATTGCGTCATTGAGACCATTGAATAAAACTGAAATGTCATAACTTTGGCGTGACTAGGCGTCATTTCTTCTTTATAGAACTGAAGCACACAAGCAATGCGCACTTTAAGAAACCTGCGTATCTGCGAAGCAAATAAGCAACGCTGCAAATATGAGGGGTACGCTGCTGGTTGCTTTAATCCGACTGCGGAAGATGCGACGAACGCCGAATAAAAGTTCCAAGGATGAGTTTCCTAGTAAAACCAATGAGAAATAAACGGCAGTACACTTAAACACCACTGTCTAGTCATGAGTTGATATTAGTTTAGCTGGCGTTGACTTGAAGCGCACTAGTCATGGGCTCGTCAGCTCGCCTTAACGCGACTCCTTAGCGATCAGGGGCCCACGAATACAATTTTTAGATCAAATTTCGCGCTGGAGCCAACAAAATGACGTCACTTAAATACCAGATGTTGCGCCACATCCGCTTTATTTTTTGTTCCGCCGGAAGTGTTCCCTCCTCACACAGATGGCGCTAAGCCCCATGAGCAGCTGATGAGCCGCCATTTTCTGAACGTATGGGCTTCTATGGAAGCTTCGCTACCAGTTACATTTACCTTGTGCGCATGTCCAGATTAGCTGCATTATTCTTCTGTGTATCGATGTGCCAGTCGAAGATACGTTCCGTCGCATCCGGCCCAGTGCGGTTGACACGTGTGTCGCCTGACGAGGGAATCAAGGTGATGGCAAGCACGGTCTGTACAAAGAACAAAAAGGGGTTTGATGAATGTACGTCCATCGTGCCTCCACCGTGCCCACTCTTAACGTCTGTCTTAGAGACAGACGTTAAGTAATGTCGTTAATTGTGTTGGTGTTTTTCCTTTCTCCGTTTCTTCTTATCCTTTTTTGTAACATCTCTTTTCTATAATTTTTTATTCCTCGTACGCCCTTGTCCAGCTCAAGGTAGCCAGACGGTCTGAGAACTGGCTAACCTCCCTGTCCTGTCGTCTTTCTCTTCCTCCTCCACCTAATGCAGATGGTAAAGTAGTTGCTCAGGAATAGAAAGCCCGTTTATATCACAACGCCGGTCAAATGCGAAGTAACGTCAATTGTTATTCGGGTGTCAAATAGTTTGTTGGATACGAATGACGTATTTATGAGTTTTTTTCAATGTGAATGGAATTGCACGTTCTTAGCTATTATCTTTTCTGTCTTTTTTTTGTCAGCTCTAGTTACTCATAATAAATCATTAGAAGTGCATTACTGACAAAATCGTTCCAATTCTCTGCAGAAAAGATTCAACTCTTATGAACCAAACACGAGGTACATCATTCTAGAAAGTAGTAGCAGTTCTTTATCTCGTCGATTTGTATATCACCGTCAAAGGGGGCTTGTCTAATGGCGCTGAAGTGTTCAATGCACGACACCAAGCAGAGCCATAAAAGCAGCCTTCGCATAAATTTGTGCCGAGACTACTGATTATTTCAGTCGTTACTATTGAGGCAACGACGCAGCGCTTCACCTTGATTGGCTGCTAGGAAATTCTTGCCCTTACTTCACCGATGCTAAGAAGAGACACCTGAGCCCTCCCGTTGCGTTGCATTTGCCTATCCTCACGTCCTCCTTAGGAATTATTGAGCAGTCACTCTATTTCTGTCAACGCGCAGCTGCTCTTCAGTGTTCCGACCATTGCTAACCGCGGTGATTACACCTTCTTTATTACACCTCTTTTTTTCTATCTATAGAGGCCCTATTTGATCGATAAAAATTCTGAAGGTTGGCATTAAGCGCTACATCCGGAAATTCAGGGAGCCGTAAGGATGTTTGGAAAAAAGAAACGATGCAGTGGTCTATAGAAAGAATCCTCAGTCTTAATCTGGAATGTCCTTTCAAATTAAAATAAACGAGCCCTCGAGGTGTAACTTACCGTCTTGACCTTTAGAACACATAATTACCTGAAGGAGCTTGGTATCGCACGGGAACCTATTACTTGGCAATTCGCGTAGCGTCCAAAGAAAAGATAGTAGGCGGGTGTAGAAAACGTTGCCCAGTTTTCGCCTAAGGATCCGTATGTCCTCTTGTGTATCACGTCGCGTCATTGCAGGCAAACTTTTATAGCAGAAAACATCCCGAGTGCATGGAAAAAAGTTACGTAAAAGCCTATAAACCACTCTGGACTCACAAGCGAAGGAATGTTTTTTTTTTTCTCGCCTTCACCACTTTCGTTGTGAACGATGTATCCTACTCGCAGTCTTCACTTCAATCGAAAATACGTGTAAGCTACGTAAGTACCTAGTGGGATGCTGACGCTCTTACGTTATTTCAAACAAATACGCCTTATGCAATATTTTTAAGAGCTCAAAGCAACATATTAATACCAGGAACGCAGTTGTAGGGAATTCTGCATTAGTTTCTACCAGCTGGGGATTTGTAACATGCACCTAAATTTAAGGACGCATACGTTTTGCGTTTCGCTTCTATCGAAAGGGGGAACTGTAACTGAGAATCGAACCCGCACATCGTGCTTACCCGCTGTATGCAACGAGGCCGACACGTACAGTGGCCATGGAAGAACTGATGTTTATTGCTTGCGCACCGGAAGTGCTCGACCGCGTTGCCAGACTGGGTGGCGTACGTAGACGGTCTTAGCGGTAACCGCTACATCCTCTTTTCTTTAAAATTACGAGCTGATTACACAGTATGTCCTTCATAAGGTGCAAGAGGAGACTTGTTAATTCTGGTAGCCCAATCGGTGGGGAGGTCTTCTGATCCTTGATGACCGCCGCGAGGATGTAGCCGAATCAGTGAGGAGGTCTTCTGATTCTTGATGACCGCCGCGGGGATGTATTATAACGGTGTTCTATAGCAGTCTCTGCTGAACCTCTTGGGGCCTGCACAGCTGGCTTCTCGGTGATTTGTTGGCTGGACGACGCTCTAGGTTCATCTCCCGCCGACACTCCTGCTTGTCTAGGAGGTGCGGGAGGAAGGCATTCTTCGGCAGCCCTTGGTCCCACTATGGGCGATGATTCTGTAGGTGCTTCTAGTTGTCTGGGGGGCGCACATAGTTCCTTTGCTGCTGCTGTTGATCTTGAGGTCACTAAGGGAAGGTCAACGCTCATGAATGCCCGTTTTGCATCGGTTTCTCCCTGCAGTCCTGACTGACTCCCCTCCCCCGCGTTACTAAGTCCAGTAGGATGAAGCTGCTGTGGTGCTGAGTTGCTAGAGTATTTTGTTTTCCGTAAGTCTTGGCGCTTCCTTCTGAAATCGCTTCCATCCTCTGTTAGCACCCTGTACGATCTGGGGGCCACAAGGTCCAAAACCTTAGCTTTGGTGCCCCATTTGTTTCCAGACCAAATACGAACAGTGTCTCCGGGGTGGAGCGGCGGGAGATGCTGTCCTGTGTTCATATTTTGCTTGTGTTTTCGAGGGTTTGATAGCTGCCGTGGTGAATCCAAGCAAAGGTCTGGGAGTGTTGTTCTGCTGTTGCGACCCATTAGATACTGGGATGGTGAGACACCGTCTTCCAGTGGAGCTGCACGGTAGTTAAGGAGGCCAAGCCAAAACTCCTCCTTTGACCCTGCCTTCTGAGGAGCCTCTTTATGATTTGTACCCCTTTTTCCGCGAGTCCATTAGGTTTCGGATAATAGGGGCTAGAGATTATGTGCTCAAAGTCAAACATCACTGCAAAGTTTTTAAATTCCTTGGCTATAAACTGGGGACCGCCATCAGTGCAGAGCTCATGTAGAATGCCATAGTGTGCAAATACCCGCGAGAGTTTATTGATGACTTCACTTGTCGTGGTCCCATGCAACTCCTCAACCTCCGGATAGTTAGAGTATGCATCGTACACGACTAGGTAATGCTTGCAAGCATATTCGCACAAGTCCGCTCCTAACCTGTACCAGGGTTGATTTGGTGTGTCTCGTAACAGCAGGGGCTCAGCGGGTTGTTTGTATGCATGTATTTGGCAGGTCTCACACTGTTCCACCATTTGTCTTATGTCAGCTGCCATCCTCGGCCAGTACATGAGGGTGCGTGCTCGTGATATGCACTTGGCCATGCCCAGATGCCCCCGGTCTAACCGAGAGAGCATTTCTTTTCTAAGCTCGGAAGGGATTACAACTTTGGTGCCTTTCTGCAGCACACCTTCCACCACAGACAATTCGTTAGTGTGTTTTTTCCACACCCCCTTGATAGGCTCTGTCGCCTGCAGATTTTTTATGACCTGCTGCAGTTCTGGGTCTCTAGCTGTGGCATCTTCCAGTCTTTGCTTTGTTCTCCTGCTGACTCGTTCCTCCAAAACACTGGTATTTCCAAGTCCTTCGAGCAGTTTTCTGACATGCATTGTCCTTGAATTCTCGACAGGGTGTCAGCTACAATCAGTTTCTTTCCTGGAACAAAGTGCAGTCGGTAGTCATATTTCAGCAGCCTCAGGAACAACCTTTGAAGATGGGGCGGTATGTCGCTGCGTCCTTTCTTTGAGATAGATATTAATGGACTGTGATCAGTCTCTATTATAATTCTTCGGCCTAGAACAAACTCATTAAACTTCTCACAGCCAAATACTATTCCAAGGGCCTCCTTTTCAATCTGTGCGTATCGGCGCTCAGTTTCGGTCAAAACTCTTGACGCATAGCCGACAGGTTGCCACTCGGTACCATGCTGCTGAAGAAGTGCTGCTCGCACTGCATAGGCGGATGCGTCAGTAGACAACTTAGTAGGCAAGGATGGATCGAAAATTGCAAGCACTGGAGCTCGCGTCAGCATTTTTTTAGATGGGCCCACTCGATGCCGTGCGTTCTTGTCCATTCAAAGATAACGCCTTCACGCAATAGTCCTCGAAATGATTGTGTCTGACTTGCTAAGTTCGGCAGGTACTTGCTGAAATAGTTGACAGAGCCAAGCAACCTTTGGACTTCCTTTTTTGCAGCTGATCTCTTGCAGTGGGCTATTCACTCTACCAGTTCTGGGTTTGGTTTGATGCCTTCCGCACTTATTCTATCTCCACGGAAGTCTATCTGCTTCACTCCGAACTTACATTTTTTCCCAATTAAGCGTGAGGCCCGCTTCTCTGGCTGTTTTCAGGGCATTGTGCAGCCTTTCTTGGTGCTCATCCCATGAGGCACCCCAAATTAAAATGTCATCGATGTAGATGCGTACTCCAGGTAGCCCGTCAAAAAGCTCGGTCATTGTTCTTTGAAATATCTCTGGGGCCGACGCGATCCCAAAGGGCAGCCTTAGGAACCGGTAACGACCAAATGGGCTGCTGAATGTGCAGATGCGCGAGGACTTTTCATCAAGAGGTATTTGGTGGAAACCGCTGTTGGCATCAAGCGAGCTGAAATATTTCGCCCCTGCCAGTTCGCTTTCAATCTCTTCTCTGCGTGGAAGTTGAAAGTGTTCTCTCTTCAAAACCTCATTGACTTTTCTGGGATCCATGCAGACCCGAAGCTGACCGTTATTCTTTCGAGTAATAACAAGTGGGCTTACCCAGTCAGAAGGCTCCCGCACCCTGGCAATGATCCCCGCTGCCTCCAAACGATCAAGTTCCTCTTTCAACCGGGGTCAAATTGCGTGAGGTACACGTCGCGCCGGCTCGACGACTGGGCGGGCGCCGTCTTGGAGCGCCATACTGTAATCTCGCTTCAGTAGTCCGATGCTCGTAAACAACTTCGGATACCCTCCGAATGCACTCGGATAAGTCATCCTTGTTGAATGCTCTAATTCTGTTCACGAGACCAAACTGCTCGCAAGCGTGCAGTCCTAAGATCGCCTGCCGACCTTTCTTCACAACATAGAATTCCACTATCTTGGTGTCTTCTCCAATCTGAACTGGGAGGCATACCTTCACCATCAGGGCTGGGCAGTATCGCGATACAAGAGTATCGCGATAGTATTTCAGAGATACTTTTGAGTATCTGTATTTCTGTATCGAGATACAATTGGAAAATGTCTTTGTATCTCAGTAGTTAAATACATTTGCGATGTATCGCCTGTATCGCGATACTATGCAGGACACGGGTATCTCGTTACATTGTTTTTTTGTGTCGGAAATGAGTTGAGGCGTGTTTCCAATGAGGGAATGGCGTTTTTTTTTCTTTTTTTGTGCCAAGACAAGCAAAGGCGCGCCGCCGGTCGCCGACAGATAGGGCGGCGATGGTTTCCCCTCATGCACAGAATGGTCCAATGGTAAAGCGCGCGACGCCGCAGACGGCAGCATCGCGGGGGCAGTGTTGTCGGCCTCTGCCGACGAAAGTCGCTCTCTCAAGGTCATTGCAGCACGCCTAATTTTTCGGGTGGCAAGCCATTACTTCGCGACCCCCCGCTCGGATACCACCTTGGAACAGGCTTTGCAATCCTTCGCGTGCGTTCAATTCTCAAAGCGACGGCACTTCCAAAAGCAGTTCCCGTTGTCGCGGCGGAAGTGACTAGAAGATGGTTATCTTTGACGCGCTTTCAGCCACCTCTCCAATGTCAGGGTGCGTTCCTAATTGATTGCATGCGTGACACGGTCTTTGTGGTAGCAGGCTCCCCCACCGGAGCCGACTTCGCCTGTTGCGGCTTTCTGAAATGGGTGCTGGTAACGTCGGTGGTGGTGACAGCTTCATTGAAGCTGACAGGGTCAGACGGCTTAGAATTCAGAAGATGGGGACAGACTTCGGATTCTGAACAGTCAGAACAACAGAAGTGAGGGCGGAAGAGTTTCCGTATCTAGATGACCCGAGAAGAGATATCGCCATGCTGCAGGGCAATCCGGCTATGAAGGCGATATTTATTCACTATAACACGAATTTTTGCTCGCCTTCAGCGGTAGGCAGACTTTTTCTTTCGTGAGTCTTGTGCTGAGGCTGAACGGACGCTGTTAGAAGACAGCCTATTTGAGAAGATTACACAGCAACCTTCTCAGCAAAGCAGATCTTCAAAATAAATGTGCGCTTTTTCTCAATTCACTGGTGTTCATTAGTGATTCGAGTGATTTGCTTAAAGTGTGCTATTTCTAGCATAGCTTACTTTGTTCGCCAAGTATGTCGATTTCGGTGTCCAATCCTTGTTACTGTTGCTGTGAAATAGTGTATTTTTATTGCAATTGATACTTGTCATTATTACTAATTATGTAATTTCTCCACCCCCTCCCCTGCAATGTCTTAATGGCGCTGAGAGTACTGAAATAAATAAATGAACTGGACGTTTCGATGCGCTGTAACTTTAATTACAACATTATGCCGCGCAGTATGAGCATCCTTCAAATAAAAAAAGTATTCCAGTATCTGTATCGCTGTAACTGGACTCCGGAATACTTTTTTCGTCTTATTGCAAAAGTATCTCCGAAATATCCCGTTACGTTAAAGGCAAATGTATCTCAGTATCTGTATTTTAGGCTTCCAGTTATTGTATTTCGATATCTGTATTCCGGAATACTTTTCTGAGTATCTCTGCCCAGCCCTGTTCCCCATATGCACTATTTCATGACCACCGTAGCTGCGCAGTATTGCTCGGGCCGGCTGCGGTTGGAACGTGGTTCCCAGGGCGTCAAACACACCGCGCGGCAGCAGGTTGGCCTGCGCGCCGGTGTCTACTTTCAGCCGCACTTCTCGTCCCGAAATCTGAGTCGCAACCTCCCAGTCGCGCCGATCGGCCGTGCTCGCTTTCTTACATGCCGTAGATATGTGCAGCACAGTAAAGGCGTCGTCATCGTCGTCGTCATCCCGCTCGGTGATGTCGTTCACATGCGTTACTCTTGCTTTGCAGCAAACTGCGAAATGATTCTGCTTTCCGCATCTAGCACAATATTTCCCATATGCTGGACACTCTCGAGGCCTATGCGAGCGGTCGCAGTAGCCGCATTTCTTTCATTGATGTCTCTCTTTGCTGTGCCCTAGCGAGTCCTTCCTGTGCTGCTGGTACTTCTTTTTGTCTTGCGTCACTGCGTCTACGCTCTTGGTTTCACTCCACGCTTTGGTTTGTGCGGCAGCGATTTCCTCAGCCTTGGCCCACTCCACAGCTGTGCTGAGCGTCAAGTCTTTTTTGGCTAGAAGCTTTTCTCTCAACGCTCTACTAGATGTGCCGTACACTATTTGGTCACGCAGCATCGACTCCCGGAGGTTCTCAAAGTTGCAGCTCTTCGATTTCAGTTGCAGGTCCCGATAGAACTGCTCGAAAGGTTCACCTTCGGTCTGCGTGCGGCTCCGGAACACGTAGCGCTCGAACGTCTCGTTGCTCTGAGGTAAGCAGTAAGCCTCGAATGCTTGGACTAACTTGTCGTAGTCCTGCTTTTCTTCTCCAGTGAGGTCGAAAGTGTTATAAACATCGATCGCCTCTTGGCCCGCCACGTGAAGCAAGATGGCGGCTCTCTGGGCGGGGCTGCGTTGCTTTCCCGGTTCCGAGGATTCTGTGGCGGTGAAGTACAGCTCGACTCGCTGCTTGAACCGAATCCAGTTCTCCGCCACATTATCCCCGAAACGTAACGGCTCTGGGGGCGGAAGCTCAGTCATTTTCTAGGGTGGTGATCTAGCCACTTCTGACACCATGTATGCAACGAGACCGACACGTACACTAGCCTTGGAAGAACTGATGTTTATTGCTTGCGCACCGGAAGTGCTCGAGCGCGTTGCCAGACTGGCTGGCGTACATAGACGGTCTTAGCGGTAACCGCTACACCCGCCACAGCAGTCTAGTGGTTATGGCACTCGAGTGCTCACCCGAAGGATGCGGGGCCGAATCCCGGTCGCATCTGCTGCATTTTCGATGGAGGTGAAAATAATTGAGGCCCGTGTGCTTGGATTTAGGTGCACGTCAAAAAATCCCAGGTGGTCGAAATTTCCGGAGCCCTCCACTATGACGTCCCTCATAAAAATATCGTGGTTTTGAGACGTTAAAAGCCATCAATATTATTATAATATTACTCTCGTGCTTAGCAGGGCCGCACGAAAGCTGCTGCTCAACCACAGCGGTTCACGCTCTTAAATTGAAAACACCGTCAGTACCCACTAATTCATATTAATCTAATGGGCTGCACGCTGTTGTCGCCGCTTGTGCAGTGCAACAAAAGTGGCATGGACCAAGCGATATCATCTTTAAAAAACCAGGTGGTCGAAATTATCCGGAGACATTGACTACGGCGTCTCTCATAGTCTGACTCGCTTTGTGGCGTCAAACATCATAAGCTAACCAACCGAATATCACGAAACTATCGAGATTCATGCCTTCCTGACAATTCTCGCAAAGCGGACACACGTTGTGAACCTCCATTTCACAAATTTCAATGTGTCGTAAATACCGTATTAACTACATGATGCCTACAATATTAGTTTCTCAAAATATGTGTTAGTGTGGACACTTCAGTGTAATTCCACTGGACAACCATTGCTGTCAGCGTCAGGCAGTTCTTAAACACATCTGCACTGTACACAGATACTTGACATTTACCTTATACTTGGCAACAAAATATTATCGAAAGATGCAGAGGTATATGTGAGACAAAATGTTTGGCAGTGAGGCTGCGAAGTGCTAAATATATAACTTCATACAAGTGAGAAGTTCAGACGAAGATGGAGGTTTGATGAGACAAAAGAACAAAAAATCATTGAACGGTGTATTACGCTGGAGCCAACATTTCAAGTGATCTTGTCTTCGTCACGCTAGCATTTGCTGCAAGCTATCGAAACCTTGGCGACAGCGAAATTTCCGGTTCAAGGATTATTTCACCTAAATGTATAGCGGCAGTTTAGGAACAAAAACTAGGGAATATTTCATAGGATGAGAGAGTACAGTTGTGCGAACCTGTTTCAAAAATACGGACGATTAGGCCCCATTTATAATAGGCACGTTCTCTATGTTGCGCACGGGATGTTTTTGAACGAGTCCCGTTGGAAGACCAGAACAATCCGTTGTGCACAAATCTGCATATCATACTTCACTGGTAACTGTTTTAGCAGAAGCTATCAGCGTAACTCTTGGAGTTGTTTTAGTCAAACGATGTTGTGGCATCTTAATAAACGCTGTTAGTGTATGTTAACAAAAACGCTGTAAGTCCGTATGTTCAAGTTTCTCCTGCTTCATAAACTTGAAAAATCAACAAGCTTCCCTACTTGGCCTTTTCTAAGTCATACGAATTACAAAAGCTCAAAAATAAAATCCAGTTTTCAGTGCACTCTGCCGCAATGGGTAAAGAAAATCAACAGCAAGGAAATCTAACTTTTTAAAAAATCTGCACTGTACTTGAAGTTTTTCATTCCGCTTTATAAAAAAAGTGATTAATGTTTTTCAAGCGATCTTATGAAAATGTTGTTATATTTTATTTACATACAACTACCGGTACAAACAGCATCGCACAATCGGTCAGCGAATAACTGCATTAGTAGACAAAAATGTAAGCTCTATTTGCTTTCCGCTTTCCTGCGTCTTTTCATTTAGCCGGCACCATGTGTATTCAGTCAGAATTGTCCTGCGAGAAGAGTCACTTTATTTCAGCAGACGGGACACGTCCGCATCAGGAGAAGTACCGTTCGCCAACAACCATTAGGCGAAAGAACTGCTCTATAAATGGCGTGCAGCATAGAAACAGCTGGGAAAGCCGGGTAGACTGCTCGCTCGGTTATCCTTCTTCCTGGAAGGCGTACGCTGGATACAGCGGCCATAATGAACAAATAGGCCCCGATGCGTGAAATGGAGGGCTGCCTGCAAATGCTACGTGACTCGATTGAAGACGCTGACGAAAATGTATTGCATGCGGTGCGTCTCAGATTTTGCGGAGGTCGGGTGCTTGTGCCTTGCGCAAGAACTTGGTAAGAAGGCGGGAGGTTTGAGTAAGGAGCCTTATGTTTGTAGAAGCGTTCATCGCTGCTCCTTCGTTGATTTCTTATTGCCTTATTTGATCTTGTTAATCTGGTTTGTCAGTCGCTCTGGCTTAGGTACAGCAGATATATAGACCCGTAGACGAGAGAGAGCAGAAAAAAAAAGCTCAGCCATCACAAATCTTGCATCGTCGTTTTCACGCCAATTAAAGTGTTTTTTTCTTGATGCGGTCCTCTTATTTGAACACCGAAACTGCCACTCGCTCTTGCTGCTGCGGCTTCACCCTTGATAGTAGTTGAAAGCCTTAGATGCCTCAGAAAGCGCGAAAGGTCATCGGCGGCGGCGACGGCGTCAACACAAATGATGCAAGAAATGATAAACACGTGATGACGTTACCATACGACCTCACATGCCACCAAAATTTGTGACGCCAGCATGACATCACACAATGTGGCTTAACATGACGACGTCTTCAGATGGCATCGTCTCTGGGTGAAAAAAGCACCGATCGCGGAGGCACTGCAAAACCGCGTGAGGCGCATAAGCTTCAAATGCCTCCGATCCATGTTTGGTGTGTAAAGTTTTTTTGGGGAGGGGGCGATCAGTACAACTAAGTGAGAAGAAAAAAAAAATAAGATGGCTTTCGCCTTCAAGTCCTCTTAGGCAAATTCAAAATGGACCGCGTGACTTTTTAAACGCATTTTCGGCAAGCTGGAATGATTCGGTAATAGCAGGTAGTTTATATGAAAATAAATTACTTCTTCAGGATAAGAGGCACAGAAAAAATAATAAAGAGTAATTACGGATGCTACAGGTACTACAGTACCAAACTTTTTTTTAGAAACATTAGCTGAAGACAGCTGGTGTTACTAGCTGTCTCGAGCTAGTAACAACAGCTGACTACAAAACTTCTTATAAGGGGGTAGAACTATTTGTATTTTTGAGACTTTCTATAATAATAGTGTGGGGGTGTTATTCCAACTGTATATTGTATGTGCCGCATATTCTTTGTGTACGGGTGTTAAAGTGAGTACACTGTTTCATATGTAATCTTGCGACCCTCCACGTTGTATGCTTGACCCAGCCAAGAGCCAAGGAGTAGCCGGCGCCTTTTTTTGTGCGCCAACATCTACTTACATCATACCAATAAAAAAGAAAGGCTATGCATTTTTAAAGGTGTCTCGCGACGAAAATCGAATGGTAAACTGATTAAAGTGCCTGCTTGGAAGAAATGCTGTGACGAATTTTGATAGACAACAGTGGCATAAAAGCAATTTATTTGAATTAGGAAGTCTACAAACAAAGTGTGGCTCCTTTGCAGACTTGTCGCGATAAATACCAGCAAAACTTGAGAAAGAGCTGAAAAAACGCAACGTTGGAGATGCGTGCGGCAGATATGACAAAGGGGTTGAATGAATATAACCACCGAAAAACCGTAACCACATGTAGTATGTATAGAAACATTTCGGCGCCCCCACCAAGGGATAAAAAAATGTCACACTTTCTCCGCAAAGGCAAAACAATGAATTCGATAGCGAAAAATTGTAATGTTATACGAGGTAAGGCTAGAGGCTGACTCTTTTGGACTCTATCTCCCATGACTCTGCAAACCACTGGTGTAAGAAAATGTTGCCGATCCCGGGAGCGAAACGATTTTCGTCTGTGTGTCGTCTCAGCGCGAAGGAGGCGTGAGAACACAGCTCGAGTCATTCAGTGATGTCAGCCGAGATTGCGCGCGCCAGCGCCCTTATGATCACAGTTCGCAGTTGGCAGCGCCCTTAGATTACAATTCGACGTAGCCCTCCCCGTTCTCGTCGTCGCCTCGTGTTCCTTCGGCTGACGAAAAACGCGTGGTGCGTTTCCTCTCTGCTTCAGGGACAATCTACGGCAGGCGTCGTACGCGGGCTGATTTTATCGTATGCGCGCTTCGAGCGACGGAGATGGCCGGCTCCTTTCATCGCTGCTTCAGCCGCGTTCATCCGCCAGCGCTCACGCGCTTTTACTCGTGGGTATAACATACGATGCGCGGGGCAATGTTATGGATTTGGTGTTTACACGGAACATGACGGCAACGGCAGTGGCGACGGAAAAAAGCGCCGAGGGTTTCCATATGATTACTATCGCAATAAAAGTAATTGTTTTCTACCTCCACTTGCTCGAATCCGGGAAGACTCTAATGGTCGTATTCGTCCGACGAAATAACAACGACGACATGGTTTCGTTTCTGGGAGACGCAGCTGCGCGTTTCAGTAAAACTACTGCCGCAAAGCGGAGGCGCACGTGTTAAATGCAGCAGACGGCACATTTGCTTGCTAACGTCATCGTTTTCGTACTCCACGTGATGTCGCCGTCACGTGATATTTATTTATGTTGCCACTCGGGGGTTTTCAACCGCTTGGCGGAAGTTTTCGAAATTTTGAAATGCGCCATGTAAATGGTGTAATAATAAAATATTGGGGACGGTATCGCGTACTTGCCGGCTGGTTATCAGGCTCCCGAATAAATATTCCACACACACACACACAAAAAAAAGGGTTATCATAGACGATATTGGTCTCTACGCTATTTTAAGATGCAATAGCTCAGGAAACAGTTCAGTAACATTTCAGAAAGCTGCATCGGTTTATGTCATGTTGCCGGTACTACTTCTTTATTATGGTAGCAATTGGACACTCCAGGCGCATTTTTTGCCGTCACCTGGCTAGCGGTAAAGAGGAAACCACAGAAGGAAATATTGTGTCCAGCTACGCCCCTTCGAAGTTATCGAGCGCAAAACCCAGAAATGTCCTTCATCTAAGTCCACGTTAACTTGCTCAAAGTTACTCCTGCAGCAAAGTCGTAACTGAACACTGACATTTGATGTATTGATAATAGTATGACAAAAACATGTGCTGCCTTTGCTAATATGACATTTTTTTTGTCTTTCATAATTTTCACAACTCAGAAAGTCAAGTGCTGGCCGATTTCATGTTCCGTGGGCAGTTTCTGTGCCGCTTTGTTTTCATCACCTTGAAGGTTATTTTTTTTTCAATTGATGAATAACAAATCATTTTAAGTTGAAATGTCTCGCTCGTTAGGGCTGAAAAAGGGAATGTGCTTTTAGGAATACACCTATTTATCAAGGAGAAAGTATCGTGTCAACGCAAAAGAGTGGTACTATATATGCTCTGTACTTTCACATTTCAAAATGACACAAGAAAATTAGCGAAATTTCTTCGTGTTCTAAGAGATACTTTAACAGCTCTTCGACATGAAGTTTTGCTTGGCGCCGCAAAAAAATATCAGAAGGCCCAGCGGACTCAAACTTCTACAGAAGGCGGAAAAAAATGTGATTTTGAACATAATTACTTGTTCGATTAAAAAGAAAAAGGTTTTTCGGCAGTTCTTGGTACCCGTGCAATCTTTTGTCCGTATCTTTTATTACGCACTAACAAAGTCAAACGATAACAAAATAACAAAATAATGGGTTACATAGAAAGCCAGGAAGATCAAAGAAATCATTGCGGTGCAGTCTTTTTATTAAATTTTCGATATTTTTATTTTAGCGCTGCTTTTTCGCTTGCTTACGGCTTTTGGGAAACAAGCGAATTATGTACACTTGCGAAACTGCAAGGCATTTCTTCGTATAATTTTGTATTACATTTAGAAAAGGTAGTTATAATGCAGGAAAAGTGTGTTCCAATATTCAAACAAGTTTGCGAAAGCATAGATTCGAAGATTTTGGGTTTTTTTCTTCTTTTTTTTTAATGTAACACCAGCACTGCAGTCGACATTCTCTGCCCAGCACAATATGCCAGCGGCGCAGGAATAAAAAACTTCGAACAGTACGTGCTGATTATTCCCCAACGTTATCGTGGTAGCTCGGCAATAAAAAAGAATACTCTGCCACCTTATAGACGAGCCGAGTTGTCGGACACTGAACGCGTCATTATGTGATTCGTTCTTGAGTATCGGGAAGCATATTTTGAGACGACGGAAAAAAAAATTCCTCTCGAAACAAGTTCACGACGACTTCGCCGTGCATTAACTCACTATGTTAATGGCGACGAACGGGGATTCCACGAAAGCTGGGTGAGCTGCAAAATATTGGCGCTGACAGAGTGAAAAATGCACAGCATGCTGAATGATGCGGAACCGCGGCACCTTCTCTCCACTGTTTGCAGCTACCATACTTCGGGCGCGGTGTTTTTCTTGCTTTTTTTTTTATTTTTGTAAAATGCGGAATAATGTGCACATTCTACGTATATTTAAAGCCTCGACAAAGAATAAGCGCTAATGAGGGAGCACCCCAATTGCGCTCTCTAAGCCCAGATTTTGAATTTTTTTTTCCCCTTGCAGAGGTTCACTGACTGGCTATAATCACAACATAGGCAAGCCAATGCGACTCTACAAGAAGACCAGCCTCAAACGAGTCTTCTTTACTTCCTAACTACGGTCAAAGGCCTTGGGGAGAAGGAGAAGAGGTTGAGGAGAGGAAAGGACACCGTTTCTGCAGCCCTAGTTGGGAGCACGGCTCGGCGTCTGTAGGGGAATTGGGCGACGGCACTAGAAGAGAAGTGAAGAGGAGAAGAGAAAGAGAAAGAGAAAGAGTGGTGTCTATGGCCGAATACGCTGCGGGTGGCTTCTACAGCCGGTTGTGCAGTCCAGTGTCCCCAAGAAAGTGAAGAACCGCCTTGAGTAACTGGGTGTGGTGGTGGCGGGTAGAGACCAGGAGGTCCCTTTACGTAGCCGCGGGTAGACCCAGGCGACGGGGTGTTTCACGATACCTTGCTGCAACATGCAAAGTCAAATAGATGTGCCTCCTCTTCGTTCTAGCATAATGACTGTGCTAGTATAATGAAAAGCTTCACGTAAGCTTCTCAGACTATAGTGGATCGCTTCGAAAAAAATTTAGCGCGAGGGCTTCTGGGTATAAGTTTATTAATCTGAGAGCACAGACTTTACAAAGGATCGAGTAATAAAATACAGAAAGTCAAACAAATTTGGGAAAACATTTAGAGGTTCCAAAAAACAATACATAGTAGATGTCTTTATAGGAATATATATTCTCTATGTATCATGTAACGGGACTCATGAGCGATAAGGAATGATAACGACTATTCGTGCTCAACATGTGTTGCTCTCTCAGCGCATGCCTCAGAGGTGGTGCACGTTGTCATAGTGATTTGGTACAACACGAGTCTTTGCAGGCTTAGGCAACTATACGTAGCGGAATTTGATACTTGTGTGTACAAGATATAGGTGTCTACTTGTCATCACAAAAGTTCAAAGGGCAAGCCAATAAGCATCATTATCATCATTTCCTGAGATATGCAGGCACCAAATGCATGTACATGCCCAGATGTCGCTGGAGAACAAAATAATGTATCAGCGAGCATAAGCAAGCTTGGGGTTCGCTTGATGACACGTTTGCTTCTAGAACGCAAAAACCAGGAATGACGTTGACCAAACGAGATAGACCACCGGGCCACCCTCACCATAGTCACTACTTGACACTTTTAATGAGAACTAACAGACAATAACGCCAAGGAAAGTATAGGAGGTGTTATCTGTAGTATTTAGAATATAAACCTGAAGAAAGTAAAGTGGACGAAAAGATGACTTGCCGCCGGCAGGGACCGAACCTGCGACCTTCGAATAACGCGTCCGATGCTCTACCACTGAGCTAGGGCGGCGGTCATCCTCCCGTCCACTTTCTGGGGTATATATGTTCTTTTGTTTTTTAAACCAAGGAGTGTTAGTCAGCACCAATCGCAGCCATGGCGGCGAGTGTGGAACACTCTCTTTTTGCCTGTTGACGGGAGGATGACCGCCGCCGTAGCTCAGTGGTAGAGCATCGGACGCATTATTCGAAGGTCGCAGGTTCGGTCCCTGCCGGCGGCAAGTCATCTTTTCGTCCACTTTACTTTGTTCACATTTATATTCTAAATACTACAGATAACACCCCCTATACTTTCCTTGGCGTTATTGTCTGTTAGTTCTCATTAATATTATGTCTAACAAAGATAAACGAGCCCTTAAAAGTCATCTGCTTTCCTTACTTGACACTTTTGTCATTGAATCAAGTTCTCACGCTACTCTCAGATTATTCCCTGACATTGCATTGAAATTTTCGGTTGTGGCATTGGTTACGAAGCACGGCTGTAACGTCTTTCTGTCTATGTAGCTTGCGAAATGCGTTGACGAACTGAGGCGACTGTCGACAAGGTGGGCTGGCTGCACCCCTTTCGAAGGGCCACCCAGGGTATTTACTGCTTTCGCTACTGGACTAAACGTCCTTGGTTGTGGTAACATTATACTGGATACCCCTTCTTGTATGCAGGCAAAACGATGATATAGGTACACACGAAGAAAACTGGCACTTTGCGAATAATGTAAAATGCGTGGCGTGATAAGGTTATCACCATACGCGTTTGTAATGCGCAAGAAAGCTATGGGTACGTCAACACTTATCTATGAAACCTATTTTGACAGTGATGATGTAAACATTTTTATGTAAGCTAGAAGCAGACAGTGTCTAATATTCCTTAATAACGTTTCACTACACCATACGTTCAGTTTTACCATTTTTTATTTTTGTATCAGGCGCTAAAGATTTGTGCGTGTGAAACATTGTCAGCGTTGCACAATTTACTAGACTAGGATATCGCGCAAACCTACAAATACAGTGATTAATTTTTGGGACGGCAGATTCCTGGCCATGCAGGAATCGAAGAAAGCGGTGCTAGAAAACAAAGTGCCACTGCGCGATGAAAAGCGCGCAGGGGATTTTTGGTGACGAACGCGTCCCGCAAGTCGCTTATGATCATTGGCCGTGAGGGTACACAAAAAAAAGCAATGTCAACGCTTGTCCGTGTCCGTCCTGTCATCAATGTTGCGAGCGAGAACGCACTGCGGCAGCCTTAATGCAAGGTGTGATGGCAAGCGCCGGCTCTCTCCGCACACACACCCTTGTCACTGAAGTGAGCACGCGCTGCCAGTAATCGAAACTTTCTAACACAAGGCGCGTTTCCACGGCTGTGCAGGTGGTGCTCGCGATCTAAGATGCGGCGGCATGCGCCCACGCGGCCAAATCTTCACGCTGAAGTATTGAAGCGTTGCGGGTAACGAGACCTTTCTCCCTCAAGGTGAGTTCAGGCTCCTGGTTAGGCCGGGTTGAAAGCACGTTGCATGACATGGGATCCCGCGCGGAAATTGCACGGAGCGGGAGAGTGGGGAAGCGACCGGGGAAACTTTGATTCCCGGCTGGTTCCACGCTCTTGATGAGACGACGCGCGTACGGCAACAGCAGCTGGTGTTGTAGTAGGATGCCTTGTGTCGTGCGCGAGAACACTTTTATTATTGATGGAAGCGGGCGTACGCTTTAACCGATAGAATCAGCTCCTAGTGGCAAAGGTAACGACGAGGATGATAACATTATGACATTTTCCAGCTCGGAGTATTTCATAAATGAAACCTCGCTTCGAACGTAAATAAATAAATAAATAAATAAATAAATAAATAAATAAATAAATAAATAAATAAAGACATCTTGAGAAAGTGTGCGGAAAAAAATGAAATGCGAAAGAACAAACACGATACAGCGCTTTGATGCTCGCTGTGCCATCGCGTGCGCTTTTACGGCACAGACTAGGGGGCCCAGATAAGAATCCTTGTAAATAATATATGTTAAAGAACTTAAAACAACGCCTTCACCGATATAGTTACGTGAGAAGACGTGTTTTAGGGTTAGTGTTTTTGGATAAGAACAATCGCTGTAACATTACGTTCTCGTGAAACTGCGACGAACAATGTATATCAAGTAGGCTCCTATGCCTGAAAAACTAGTGAGTGCTTTCCAGGAAATGTGTTACAAACGAATCGATGTATCATTTGAAGGCAACAGTTTTCGCGCACTTTTAGAGGCTTTCTTTATAGCAACAAACACAAAAACGCAGGGTAAGGGAAAAGATACAAAGAGGGTGTAAGCCTAGAGTAGCTCGAGCGAAACAGAAAAAGACGATATATATGTTCATGTTAATGTAATGTCTAGTCTGCAACAACGGAGCAAATTAACGATGGTGGTTTCATATAACATACACTCTTAAAAAAAAGAGAGTCAAAAGGGAGTCACGTCTGCTTGACTCTCTTTGTGGCAGCCGATGACCACCTTTTTTTCTTGGGGAGTCACAATGCTCTGGTCGACGCTCCTGAATGAAATAGATGACTCCCTTGCTCCAAGGGAGTCAGTGATGGTTCTGCATATACAGGGTGGGTTTTTTTTAAAAAGAAAGCTTCACTGGCTGCGACCAAGATACAGTTCGCTGCTTTGGCTTGTGGCATACCGAAAAATTTTGGTTGAGAATATATAACATGGATTCGTAAAATGTGGAATTACGCACGTATTGTGTTATGGCTTCAGTTACGATATTGCTGAAACGGCGCTTCGAAAACGTCTACAAGTAAACAGGGTTCTTAAAAATCTTGCCCCCAAGCGAAACATTCAGAGTTATGACAACGTTTAACAATGGCAGCGCTGACAAATTTGCGAATCTTCGCACGTTTGCAAGCGAGGTTTGTAGATTCCTACGACAGCATGTATGGCAGAAAACATACATTTATTAGTGAAATGGACGTGCATGGTGTTGAACGCACTGGCGATCGGGAACACATCTAACTCGACGGCCGTAAAAACATGTGCCGCAAAGCTGGCATGATAACCGCGCAGACCGGTTATCAAGGCGACGCTTTACCGCGTCTCCTAAAGAGCGACAATACTACCAGAATTATAGCTCGCGTGGTCATCATTTCTGCCCGCCACAGCTAAACTATATCTTCACGATAATCCGCGCGGGCCACCAAATCGCTCAGCAAACGTTGAGCACAGCTAGGCACGCACACACGGCCTCACCGCACTCTCCCTAGCCCCTAGAGCAGGGGATGCACGTTCACCTGCGCCCCCTCCCACCCTACAGCCCTTACAGACACACACAGCGCACGCTTCGCCTCCTCCACCCTGATATTATTCAATAGAGCTTTAACTATGCATGGATGTGTGTTCTATAGCACCAAAACAAAACCGAAACCATTTGGGCGTTCGTGGAGGCTACTTTAATCCAAAGCCGAAGCCATCAATACGAGACAGCCATTTTGGCCTGGCGTCGTTGGCATTGTTCGTGATCCGTCTCGTTGTGGTCGTTCTTTAGTCCGCCAGAATAATCTGTGTCGTCAGGCGTGATTGCAAGTGATTGTTTTGCGTGACTTTCTTCGTGCTATGCATTCGTGGCGTAGTATCGTATCGTCGGCTCGCTCTTGCCGTGTCTGGCTGATCGTTTTGCGTGACTTTCCTTCCGTGCTATTCATTCGTGGCGTAGTATCGTGTCGTCGGCTCACGCTTGCCGTGACTGGCTGAAGCAGTGTCACTCAGTGTTTGGGAAAAGCAGCCTCCGGACGGAGAAGTCCCTGCAGTAAGCTTCGTTTCGTCGTGAACTTGCCTGAGCAAGATGGCAGCGCATGACGGATCCCAGTGGCACCGACAGACGAAGCCGTGGACGACGCTCCTACGGTCGTTATAGATTTCAGGTGAGTTCTGCCGGCTTCTGCCTACAACTCTTTTATTCGCTTCACACGTAGCTTTGCCACTTGTCTTTCTGATGTTCCAGTTGCACGGATTTTGCTATCGTGTTTCAATGGCTTGGCAACGACGAAAACCGCACAGGACTATCCAGTAGCGGGTAAAACGGAGTGGTGCGCGCCAATATCGTGTTTCCTTATTCCATACATGCCAGAAAAACATGAAATTGCGAGTTGAAATCTCGGTTGCAAGTCGAGTGTGGTGACACGTAGAGCAACGTTGCACCGATATATATTTGAAGGGTAAGTAAGATCAGCTGATCAAAATCAATCTAATGCACCCGGCCCGAACATGCCTGATATCCAGATCATGATTTTGGCTCGTGAAACTCTAGAATTTAGTGTTTCTTTCCTTTGCTACCCAGACGTTGAAACACGTTTAATACGTATTTATTCGCTGCATATTCGAACTTCTCGCCGTGTTTGCTTGTTTGTTGTTTGTGTGTCTGTGTGTGTGTGTGTGTGTGTGTGTGTGTGTGTGTGTGTGTGTGTGTGTGTGTGTGTGTGTGTGTGTGTGTGTGTGCGCGCGCGTCCGTGCGTGCGTGCGTGCGTAACTGCTATAAAACTTTGATGCAATAGCTTTTGTAGCACGGTTTCATTTAATTGAAACAGTGGTGACTTGATCTCATGATGCTAAAAATTATCATGCAACAAAGGTAAATGTGAGTTCACTTCAAAGTTGTAGCTTTTTTTTTTTTTGTCCACAAACTGCATACGAGCATAACCTCATCCTCCTGTGATACTTGCTTTGTCTAATGTGGTGTGGTGCTAGTACCTAATAGTAAACACAACACCGGCTAGTAATAATGGCAGTAAACATACTGCAAACGCTGTGTTTCGTGGATATTGGATGCCTTTGTTATACCAGCCGTGGTTCAGTTCGTTATTATTTTCAACACAAAGATACAGTCTACAGTGATGTTGTGGGCAGTGGACAAAAATCCTTTAAAATGGACTTGGAAGCGTTACGCTGCGAAGCCCAAGGACGCGGGTTCTATTCCTGACCCCGGCAGCTGCATTTAGAAGGGGGCGAGATACAGAAACTCCCATGCCCTCTGATTTGTGCACGTTGAAGAACTCCAGGTAGTTGAAATTAATCCGTGATCTCCCACTATGTAGCACCGCTTAATCGCATTGTGCTTTTCGCTCATAAGTCTCTAGCAATTATTGCTTCGTCATTATACCTCGAAACACTCGCTGTATCCTATTTGAATTCTATTCGCCATAGTCTGCAATGAATATTTAGCACTTTTTACAGCAGGGTACCTCATTTGACATTCTTTTACAATGCACCTTAATTGTCCCAATTTCGTGCCATAATCAGCTGTTGTTTTTAATATGTATATAAGTCACTTCAGCACTGTTCCTTTTTGTTTGACCGCTTCTCATCACCTCGATTGTTTGAGGTTTGAGGTGATGTTTGTGCTGCACAGTTTGCCCGAGTTTGCTCCCAACCCTCTATACTGGTCAACGCTGGCTGGTGGGTTGTCCTTCCAGACAAACGGAAAAATGAGACCTTTGCCTGTTGATATAGATCTGAAGAAAAAATGGCACATTAGGCCTTTAGAATAGCTGCACCTTCGTGCAGCTGTTCTGAAGCCAGGCACTAGAAGGGCACGCTCACAATGATGCGACAGAAAGAAGGCAGTGAAGGCAAGCCTAGTCTTGTCGTACATTCGCCATATTTCGTGTAGCTGTATACACATTTTGCCGTTTTCTTCGTTAAACTAATAATAACATTGGCGTTTAACATCCCAAAACTACGATATGATTGAGAGACGCCGTAGTAGAGGGCTCTGGAAATTTCGACTACCTGGGGTTCTTTAACGTGCAGCTAAATCTAAGTACACGGGCCTCAAACATTTTCGCCTCCAACGAAAATGCAGCCGCCGAGGCCGGGACTCGATCCCGCGACCTACAGGTCTTCGTTAAAATACTGCTAGTCTAGTGGTTATGGTGCTCTACTGCTGACCCGCAGGTTGCGGGATCGAATCCTGGCCGCCGCAGCCGCATTTTCGATGGAGGCGAAAATGGTTTAGACCCGTGTGCTTAGATTTAGGTGCACGTTAAAGAACTCCAGGTGGTCGAAACTTCCGAAGCCCTCCACTACGGCGTCTCTCATAATCTTATCGTGGTTTTGGGACATCAAACCCCAACAATTATTATTATTATTAAA
The DNA here is from genome assembly GCF_013339695.2 of Rhipicephalus sanguineus. Taxonomy (NCBI): domain Eukaryota; kingdom Metazoa; phylum Arthropoda; class Arachnida; order Ixodida; family Ixodidae; genus Rhipicephalus; species Rhipicephalus sanguineus. Next base: position 106,622,868 of record NC_051177.1, on the reverse strand, counting down.
ATACTGCTGCCATGCTATACAGGGTGATTTTTTTTCAGACAGTACATATCTTTTATAAAAAAACTCTATGACAGTCACGCTCCAGTAGTACTCTAGTTCGAGGCGGAAATATTCTGCTGCAACAAAAAATGCGTTGACGGGACTAATTAACAAAAACCCGTTAACTAATTTTTATTTATTGACTGAGGGCAGTTGTTTATATTAGAAATTTGTAGTGCGTGCCGCTTTATGGTATACCCATTTTTCAGAAATCATGAAAGTTTTACGTAACTCGAGATATTTATTGTGAAATTTAAGGGCTAAATCAAAACTGATCGTGTCCGGCACACAGAAACGCGGTTTTTCTGTTACGTCAGACCGGAGCTGCCCGCGACAAGGGAGTGACGAAATTTGAATGAAGGCGCGTCCGTGGTCGTACCTTTTCGTGAAAACTGGCAAGTCATCTAACTTGCGTCAGCGGATTCGCCTTACCTTTGCATGTGGCGTTTGGTGCTCATTTGTTTCTTTCGAGATGCGCGCATCCGAAACGGCAGTAATATCAACCCTTTTCTTTCTATGTTTACAGATAAGTACCACACATCGCACCCAAATAATAAGCTGTTTACTTGTGTATTTCTGAATGCTTGCAGATTTTCCTGATCACATTCTGCTTCGGCCCACCTTCATTAAACTATCATCACCTTCTTTTCACGTGTAGCTCCGAGCTTACGTAACAGAGAAGCGACGTTTCCTGCACGTCTGGCGCTATCAGTTTCGATTTCGTCCCTTGAAATTCAAGGATGAATATCACGAATTACGTGTAACTTTCGCGATTAAAAAAAATGTGTATGCCATAAATTGGCACGCCATACAACTTTCTAATATAAACAACTACCTCCAGGTCAGGAATTAAAAGTTAATTAATGAGTTTTTGTTAATTAATCTCTTCATTGCCATTTTAGTTGCAGCAAACTATTTCCTTCTTGACATAGAGTGTGTGCGCGAAAACATCTTGAGCGTGACTATTATACAATTTTGATAAGAAATATGCGTTCTCTAAAAAAACATCCTTCTAATTGTACGGAGGTCATGCAGCGGAAACAGTTGCAGCTGGCTAAGGGAGTAACAGACCCTCAAAGTACAGCAAAGTTAATGAGTATGCCTGGTTTTGTTCATTGCCAGGACACTTCATGGAATCTGGTGTGTGAGCGCTGCCCTTGTCAGATTAAAAGGTGATCGATCTGTCTGTCATCATGTGTTTATTTTTGTGCACTTGACTATTTCAGGTTGCTTCAAGACTGCACATTGAAGCTCTACAGCTGCATTTGACCAGGAAGCCTCCTTGGAAACTTCGTGTCTCGAGGTAGTCAAGACGTGTCCAAGAATTCGGAATAGCCACGCTTAAGGTCTGGCCGTGAGTGGTCTCGAATCAGTGCAACCTGCTGTCCTTTCGCCAGAATGCCACCTGACCCTGACATGGTCTGGGAACACGACACTGCCAAGCTCATGCACGCAAGCTGTGTCACCTATTGGGGTCCTGTATCTCAGATGACTACATGAGAATCCTGTACTACATGAGAACTACACATGTTGCATGTTTTGCGCTGTATGCCACATAAAATATGTAATGGATGTCGCAAAGAAGTGCTTGATGGCTGGCCATTGATTCCTATTCATAAAACTGACTGCTGGCTATGCTAATGTTTATGCCAGGTCTAGTATATTGCCGCATTTGACAGTAATGAACGATGTTAGCGAAACTATTGCTTTTCATATCTCACTCATTCTGACAGTAATGTGTCTCGCTGTATTTCTGGACGGTGTTTCTGTATTTCAGTTCTGTACAGAACTCTCCATACCACCGCTAAATATATATATTTATATATATCATACCTTATATATATAAGGTACTTGACACACGACGTACGTTTTAGCATTAGCATAGTGCTAAAACGTACGTCGTGTGTCAAATGCCTTCCTACAGTATCAGGACCTTCGTGATCTTTCTGTAGCTCTTATATTAAGGGTCATTCCATGCCAAGTGTCCCAGACGTGGCGCTCGCACATCGCAGCTTTTGCTGATAAAATTTGTGCCTTTTTTCCTGTGCCACATGGAGTATTGTGGCAAAACATTCTTGCTCGAAAAAATTTTGACGGTCCTGGCACCCCCCGAATTTCGCTTCTATTTATTACACTGTACCTAATAGAAAATGTTTATAAATCTACTTTTTGTGTGTTGAGCTTCTAAACTGCGCTTGCGCTATCGCAGAGGTTCTGTTTAGTTGTCCCATTCATTATTTCCGAATTTTTGTGTTTCACTACCAGCTACGTAGCTTCAAAAACTACAAAAATCTTCAAAGTTCGTGAATTTTTCTTGAGGCTATCTGGAACTCACCCTAACCAATCTTAATAATAGCCTGATTTCCAGGAAAGTGTATTTTAGTACAGAAATGTTTAGGGGTAAAATAGACTTCAGATCTTTCCGAAAAAAAATTGTGAAATTAGAGAAAATGTACGATTTTGTTGCATGTTTGACCATATTTTTCATACTGATGCGGTCAAAGTAAAAATCCTCGTCATGCGGCGTTTGATAAAAGACTTCATTGTTAAGTAATGAAAAAAGTCTTATCAAATCATTTTTTTCTTTAAGGAAGAAAATAATTTTTGAATTTGGCCCTCCGAACGCGCAGTGCATTTCATTTTGTTGCCACTTCGCCGCAAAGCACATGGTAGCCCTTGCAGCTGACACTCGTCACAGGCAACGGCCAGATGCGAGATGTATGTCAGTGGCTCGTGAGTGGTCGAAAGTCTTGTCACGTTGATGTCAGGGCGACGAGTAATGAATTCGCGTTACAATGTGAGCTTGCTTGGCGGGCCCAATGGGAAGTATGGACGCCCGAGAGCAGCCTATGGCGTCGTTGGCACATTGTGCTAGAGGCCGTCTGTACACATGTATACCGTGAGAAAGAAGTGTGTACAGTGTGCATTATTTCTTTCAGTATGTGTATGCTAGTTGTGCAGGACGTCCCTCTAGGACATTGTGCCAACGACTCCACATGCTGCTCTCGGGCGTCCATATTTCCCATTGGGCCCGCCTAGCAAATGCTCATTGTAACGCAAATTCATTACTCGTCGCCCTGAAAGCGCGACAAGACTTTCGACCACTCACGAGCCGCTGACATACATCTCGCATCTGGCCGTGGCCTGTGACGAGTGTCAGCTGCAAGGGCTACCATGTGCTTTTGCGGCGAAGGGCAACAAAATGAAATGCACTGCGCGTTCGGAGGGCCAAATTCAAAAATTATTTTCTTCCTTAAAGAAAAAAATGATTTGATAAGACTTTTTTCATTACTTAACAATGAAGTCTTTTATCAAACGCCGCATGACGAGGATTTTTACTTTGACCGCATCAGTATGAAAAATATGGTCAAACATGCAACAAATCGTACATTTTCTCTAATTTCACAATTTTTTTTCGGAAAGATCTGAAGTCTATTTTACCCCTAAACATTTCTGTACTAAAATACACTTTCCTGGAAATCAGGCTATTATTAATATTGGTTAGGGTGAGTTCCAGATAGCTCAAGAAAAATTCACGAACTTTGAAGATTTTTGTAGTTTTTGAAGCTACGTAGCTGGTAGGAAACACAAAATTCGGAAATAATGAATGGGACAACTAAACAGAACCTCTGCGATAGCGCAAGCGCAGTTTAGAAGCTCAACACACAAAAGTAGCATTTTATAAACATTTTTCTATTAGGTACAGTTTAATAAATAGAAGCGACATTCGAGGGGGTGCCATGATTGTCAAAATTTTTTCGACCAAAAGTGTTTTGCCACAATACTCAATGTGGCACAGGAAAAAGGCACAAATTTTATCAGCAAAATCTGTGATGTGCGAGCGCCCACGTCTGGGACACTTGGCATGGAATGACACACACACACACACCACACACACACACACACACACACACACACACACACACACACACACACACACACACACCACACACACATATATATATATATATATTGAGAGCGTTAGGCATCGGCAGTTGTAATTCATGTTTGACTTTTTGAGCGCGCAAAGAACAGGACGAAAAACGATGCAGACACAGCGCTGACTTCCAACATATGCTTTATTTCTACAGTGGTACATATATATATAGACACAAAAAGCAACGCACGCAGGCGCATTGTACAGGAAGGCATGTAAACCA